>NC_050472.1:24694637-24714637 GCF_013373865.1 Monomorium pharaonis | reverse complement strand
TAAACAATTATTTTGCCCGAAAAACTTGAATTTCTAAGGCTACACGTCAAGTGCTAATCGAATATCGACAGATCTATTTATTTAAACGTAATTTTCATATAGTTCGGGACGCGTACAATATGTTTCTATAAAGTTTAGGTGATATAATTAATTAAAACCTTTTTTAAACAATTATTTTGCCCGAAAAACTTGAATTTGTAAGGCTACACGTCAAGTGCTAATCGAATATCGACAGATCTATTTATTTTAACGTAATTCTCATATAGTTCGGGACGCGTACAATATGTTTCTATAAAGTTCAGGTGATATAATTAATTAAAACATTTTTTAAACAATTATTATACAGGAAAAACTTGAATTTTTGGGCTAGACGTGAAATGCAAATTGAATATCGACATTTCTATCTATGTCAACGCAGTTTTCATATAGTTCTGGACGCGTACAATGGTTTTTTAAAGAGTTACGGTGTTATAATTAATTAAAACGTTTTTTAAACAATTATTTTGCCCAAAAAACTTGAATTTTTAGGGCTGGACGTAAAGTGCTAATTGAATATCGACCGATCTATTTATTTGAACGTAATTCTTATATAGTTCGGGACGCGTACAATATGTTTCTATAAAGTTCAGGTGATATAATTAATTAGAACTTATTTTAAACAATTATTATGCCCAAAAAACTTGAATTTTTAAAGCTACACGTCAAGTGCTAATTGAATATCGACAGATCTATTTATTTGAACGTAATTCTCATATAGTTCTGGACGCGTACAATATGTTTCTATAAAGTTCAGGTGATATAATTAATTAGAACCTTTTTTAAACAATTATTTTGCCCGAAAAACTTGAATTTCTAAGGCTACACGTCAAGTGTTAATCGAAGATCGACAGATCTATTTATTTGAACGTAATTCTCATATAGTTCTGGACGCGTACAATATGTTTCTATAAAGTTCAGGTGATATAATTAATTAGAACCTTTTTTAAACAATTATTTTGCCCGAAAAACTTGAATTTCTAAGACTACACGTCAAGTGCTAATCGAATATCGACAGATCTATTTATTTTAACGTAATTTTCATATAGTTCGGGACGCGTACAATATGTTTTTATAAAGTTCGGGTGATATAATTAATTAAAACATTTTTTAAACAATTATTTTGCCCGAAAAACTTGAATTTTTAAGGCTACACGTCAAGTGCTAATCGAATATCGACAGATTTATTTATTTGAACGTAATTCTCATATAGTTCGGAACGCGTACCATATGTTTCTATAGAGTTCAGTTAATATAATTAATAAAAACATTTTTTAAACAATTATTTTGCCCGAAAAACTTGAATTTTTAAGGCTACACGTCAAGTGCTAATCGAATATCAACAGATCTATTTATTTTAACGTAATTCTCATATAGTTCGGGACGCGTACAATATGTTTTTTTAAAGTTTGGGTAATATAATTAATTAAAACATTTTTTAAACAATTATTTTGCTCGAAAAACTTGAATTTTTAAGGCTGGACGTAAAGTGCTAATCGAATATTGACCGATCTATTTATTTGAACGTAATTCTTATATAGTTCGGGACGCGTACAATATGTTTCTATAAAGTTCAGGTGATATAATTAATTAGAACTTTTTTTAAACAATTATTATGCCTGAAAAACTTGAATTTTTAAAGCTACACGTCAAGTGCTAATCGAATATCGACAGATCTATTTATTTGAACGTAATTCTCATATAGTTCTGGACGCGTACAATATGTTTCTATAAAGTTCAGGTGATATAATCACTTAAAACATTTTTTAAACAATTATTATACAGGAAAAACTTGAATTTTTGGGCTAGACGTGAAATGCAAATTGAATATCGACATTTCTATCTATGTCAACGCAGTTTTCATATAGTTCTGGACGCGTACAATGGTTTTTTAAAGAGTTACGGTGTTATAATTAATTAAAACGTTTTTTAAACAATTATTTTGCCCAAAAAACTTGAATTTTTAGGGCTGGACGTAAAGTGCTAATCGAATATCAACAGATTTATTTATTTTAACGCAGTTTTCATATAGTTCCGGACGCGTACAATAGTTTTCTAAAGAGTTCAGGTGATATAATTAATTAAAACATTATTTAAACAATTATTATGCTTGAAAAACTTGAATTTCTAAAGCTACACGTCAAGTGCTAATCGAATATCGACAGATCTATTTATTTGAACGTAATTCTCATATAGTTCTGGACGCGTACAATATGTTTCTATAAAGTTCAGGTGATATAATTAATTAGAACCTTTTTTAAACAATTATTTTGCCCGAAAAACTTGAATTTCTAAGACTACACGTCAAGTGCTAATCGAATATCGACAGATCTATTTATTTTAACGTAATTTTCATATAGTTCGGGACGCGTACAATATGTTTTTATAAAGTTCGGGTGATATAATTAATTAAAACATTTTTTAAACAATTATTTTGCCCGAAAAACTTGAATTTTTAAGGCTACACGTCAAGTGCTAATCGAATATCGACAGATTTATTTATTTGAACGTAATTCTCATATAGTTCGGAACGCGTACCATATGTTTCTATAGAGTTCAGTTAATATAATTAATAAAAACATTTTTTAAACAATTATTTTGCCCGAAAAACTTGAATTTTTAAGGCTACACGTCAAGTGCTAATCGAATATCAACAGATCTATTTATTTTAACGTAATTCTCATATAGTTCGGGACGCGTACAATATGTTTTTTTAAAGTTTGGGTAATATAATTAATTAAAACATTTTTTAAACAATTATTTTGCTCGAAAAACTTGAATTTTTAAGGCTGGACGTAAAGTGCTAATCGAATATTGACCGATCTATTTATTTGAACGTAATTCTTATATAGTTCGGGACGCGTACAATATGTTTCTATAAAGTTCAGGTGATATAATTAATTAGAACTTTTTTTAAACAATTATTATGCCTGAAAAACTTGAATTTTTAAAGCTACACGTCAAGTGCTAATCGAATATCGACAGATCTATTTATTTGAACGTAATTCTCATATAGTTCTGGACGCGTACAATATGTTTCTATAAAGTTCAGGTGATATAATCACTTAAAACATTTTTTAAACAATTATTATACAGGAAAAACTTGAATTTTTGGGCTAGACGTGAAATGCAAATTGAATATCGACATTTCTATCTATGTCAACGCAGTTTTCATATAGTTCTGGACGCGTACAATGGTTTTTTAAAGAGTTACGGTGTTATAATTAATTAAAACGTTTTTTAAACAATTATTTTGCCCAAAAAACTTGAATTTTTAGGGCTGGACGTAAAGTGCTAATCGAATATCAACAGATTTATTTATTTTAACGCAGTTTTCATATAGTTCCGGACGCGTACAATAGTTTTCTAAAGAGTTCAGGTGATATAATTAATTAAAACATTATTTAAACAATTATTATGCTTGAAAAACTTGAATTTCTAAAGCTACACGTCAAGTGCTAATCGAATATCGACAGATCTATTTATTTGAACGTAATTCTCATATGGTTCTGGACGCGTACAATATGTTTCTATAAAGTTCAGGTGATATAATTAATTAGAACCTTTTTTAAACAATTATTTTGCCCGGAAAACTTGAATTTCTAAGGCTACACGTCAAGTGCTAATCGAATATCGACAGATCTATTTATTTAAACGTAATTTTCATATAGTTCGGGACGCGTACAATATGTTTCTATAAAGTTTAGGTGATATAATTAATTAGAACCTTTTTAAACAATTATTTTGCCCGAAAAACTTGAATTTGTAAGGCTACACGTCAAGTGCTAATCGAATATCGACAGATCTATTTATTTTAACGTAATTCTCATATAGTTCGGGACGCGTACAATATGTTTCTATAAAGTTCAGGTGATATAATTAATTAAAACATTTTTTAAACAATTATTATACAGGAAAAACTTGAATTTTTGGGCTAGACGTGAAATGCAAATTGAATATCGACATTTCTATCTATGTCAACGCAGTTTTCATATAGTTCTGGACTCGTACAATGGTTTTTTAAAGAGTTACGGTGTTATAATTAATTAAAACGTTTTTTAAACAATTATTTTGCCCAAAAAACTTGAATTTTTAGGGCTGGACGTAAAGTGCTAATCGAATATCAACAGATTTATTTATTTTAACGCAGTTTTCATATAGTTCCGGACGCGTACAATAGTTTTCTAAAGAGTTCAGGTGATATAATTAATTAAAACATTATTTAAACAATTATTATGCTTGAAAAACTTGAATTTCTAAAGCTACACGTCAAGTGCTAATCGAATATCGACAGATCTATTTATTTGAACGTAATTCTCATATGGTTCTGGACGCGTACAATATGTTTCTATAAAGTTCAGGTGATATAATTAATTAGAACCTTTTTTAAACAATTATTTTGCCCGGAAAACTTGAATTTCTAAGGCTACACGTCAAGTGCTAATCGAATATCGACAGATCTATTTATTTAAACGTAATTTTCATATAGTTCGGGACGCGTACAATATGTTTCTATAAAGTTTAGGTGATATAATTAATTAGAACCTTTTTAAACAATTATTTTGCCCGAAAAACTTGAATTTGTAAGGCTACACGTCAAGTGCTAATCGAATATCGACAGATCTATTTATTTTAACGTAATTCTCATATAGTTCGGGACGCGTACAATATGTTTCTATAAAGTTCAGGTGATATAATTAATTAAAACATTTTTTAAACAATTATTATACAGGAAAAACTTGAATTTTTGGGCTAGACGTGAAATGCAAATTGAATATCGACATTTCTATCTATGTCAACGCAGTTTTCATATAGTTCTGGACTCGTACAATGGTTTTTTAAAGAGTTACGGTGTTATAATTAATTAAAACGTTTTTTAAACAATTATTTTGCCCAAAAAACTTGAATTTTTAGGGCTGGACGTAAAGTGCTAATCGAATATCAACAGATTTATTTATTTTAACGCAGTTTTTATATAGTTCCGGACGCGTACAATAGTTTTCTAAAGAGTTCAGGTGATATAATTAATTAAAACATTATTTAAACAATTATTACGCTTGAAAAACTTGAATTTCTAAAGCTACACGTCAAGTGCTAATCGAATATCGACAGATCTATTTATTTGAACGTAATTCTCATATAGTTCTGGACGCGTACAATATGTTTCTATAAAGTTCAAGTGATATAATTAATTAGAACCTTTTTTAAACAATTATTTTGCCCGAAAAACTTGAATTTCTAAGGCTACACGTCAAGTGCTAATCGAATATCGACAGATCCATTTATTTTAACGTAATTTTCATATAGTTCGGGACGCGTACAATATGTTTTTATAAAGTTCGGGTGATATAATTAATTAAAACATTTTTTAAACAATTATTTTGCCCGAAAAACTTGAATTTTTAAGGCTACACGTCAAGTGCTAATCGAATATCGACAGATTTATTTATTTGAACGTAATTCTCATATAGTTCGGAACGCGTACCATATGTTTCTATAGAGTTCAGTAAATATAATTAATAAAAACATTTTTTAAACAATTATTTTGCCCGAAAAACTTGAATTTTTAAGGCTACACGTCAAGTGCTAATCGAATATCAACAGATCTATTTATTTTAACGTAATTCTCATATAATTCGGGACGCGTACAATATGTTTTTATAAAGTTTGGGTGATATAATTAATTAAAACATTTTTTAAACAATTATTTTGCTCGAAAAACTTGAATTTTTAAGGCTGGACGTAAAGTGCTAATTGAATATCGACCGATCTATTTATTTGAACGTAATTCTTATATAGTTCGGGACGCGTACAATATGTTTCTATAAAGTTCAGGTGATATAATTAATTAGAACTTATTTTAAACAATTATTATGCCCGAAAAACTTGAATTTTTAAAAGCTACACGTCAAGTGCTAATTGAATATCGACAGATCTATTTATTTGAACGTAATTCTCATATAGTTCTGGACGCGTACAATATGTTTCTATAAAGTTCAGGTGATATAATTAATTAGAACCTTTTTTAAACAATTATTTTGCCCGAAAAACTTGAATTTCTAAGGCTACACGTCAAGTGTTAATCGAATATCGACAGATCTATTTATTTGAACGTAATTCTCATATAGTTCTGGACGCGTACAATATGTTTCTATAAAGTTCAGGTGATATAATTAATTAGAACCTTTTTTAAACAATTATTTTGCCCGAAAAACTTGAATTTCTAAGACTACACGTCAAGTGCTAATCGAATATCGACAGATCTATTTATTTTAACGTAATTTTCATATAGTTCGGGACGCGTACAATATGTTTTTATAAAGTTCGGGTGATATAATTAATTAAAACATTTTTTAAACAATTATTTTCCCCAAAAAACTTGAATTTTTAAAACTACACGTCAAGTGCTAATCGAATATCGACAGATCTATTTATTTGAACGTAATTCTCATATAGTTCGGAACGCGTACAATATGTTTCTATAGAGTTCAGTTAATATAATTAATAAAAACATTTTTTTAACAATTATTTTGCCCAAAAAACTTGAATTTTTAAGGTTACACGTCAAGTGTTAATCGAATATCAACAGATCTATTTATTTTAACGTAATTCTCATATAGTTCGGGACGCGTACAATATGTTTTTATAAAATTCGGGTGATATAATTAATTAAAACATTTTTTAAACAACTATTTTGCCCGAAAAACTTGAATTTTTAAGGCTGGACGTAACGTGCTAATCGAATATCGACCGATCTATTTATTTGAACGTAATTCTTATATAGTTCGGGACGCGTACAATATGTTTCTATAAAGTTCAGGTGATATAATTAATTAGAACTTTTTTTAAACAATTATTATGCCTGAAAAACTTGAATTTTTAAAGCTACACGTCAAGTGCTAATCGAATATCGACAGATTTATTTATTTAACCGTAATTTTCATATAGTTCGGGACGCATACAATATGTTTCTATAAAGTTCGAGTGATATAATTAATTAGAACTTTTTTTAAACAATTATTTTGCCCGAAAAACTTGAATTTTTAAGGTTACACGTCAAGTGCTAATCGAATATCGACAGATCTATTTGTTTTAACGTAATTCTCATATAGTTTTGGACGCGTACAATATTTTTCTATACAGTTCACGTGATATAATCAATTAAAACATTTTTTAAACAATTATATTGCCCGGAAAACTTGAATTTTAGGGCTAGACGTTAAATGCTAATCGAATATCGACAGTTATATTTATTTTAACGCATTTCTTATATAGTTCCGGACGCGTACAATAGTTTTTTAAAATGTTACGGTGATATAATTAATTAAAACATTTTTTAAACAATTATTTTGCATAAAAAACTTGAATTTCGAAGACTAAACGTGAAGTACTAATCGAATATCGACAGATCTATTTATTTTAACGTAATTCTCATATAGTTCCGGACGCGTATAATAATTTTTTATAGAGTTCAGTTGATATAATTAATTAAAACATTTTTTAAACATTTATATTGCCCGGAAAACTTGAATTTTAGGTCTAGACGTGAAATGCTAATCGAATATTGACAGTTCTATTTATTTTAACGCAGTTCTCATATATTTCTGGACGCGTACAATAGTTTTCTAAAAAGTTCCGGTGTGGTAATTAATTAGAACATTTTTTAAACAATTATATTACCCGGGGCATGGCGACGCGAACAAACCATCAGTCTTCTCTCTGCCCTCAACGGTATATTAAGAATTGGAAATTAAATTTCAACCGGATACATACGAAATAAATTAAAATTTAAATTATTTAATTTATTAAATACTAATGTTTAATTTTTTTTTTTTAACTTTTGATTCGCAATTTTCAATCTCCTACTTCGCACCTCAAATGCGGATTGGATTCCTATGACTAGAGATATAACAGTGATTCGCCAATGCGTTAACGATTTCTGATTTGCTCCCGTCGCTTGGGGTATAACCGGAAGTATGAGAGAGAAAGGTAGATATAACTGACAGAGAAAGCCTAGCCGACCTAACCTGTCAAAAAAAAACAGAGTGTCTACGTGTCCAAATAGAATATAAAATCAGAGAGAAATCTGAGGTTGCACATATTTTTCTACGAGTCTAAATACAATGCTTAAATTATATTTATAATACATAATGTGTATATAAACATAATATGTATTTATATATAATAATATATAATTTCTTAATAATCAATTTATATTACTTAATCTTACATGGGAAAATTAATAAAATATGCGTAAACCTTTTTTTTAAATATATTGTGTTTTAATATTTATTTTGTTCACGATGATTAAATATCAATAACTACAAATAAAAAAATATATATATTGTATTCTTGCATTTACAATCAAAATAAACCGCCATCGAAAACGTCATATCCGATATCCGGTTTTACCCCAAGACGGCACATTGACTAATCTCTGTTATAGGCCGGTATTCATAGTCGGGTCTTATATTTAAGATCATCTTAAGTACTGTCTTAAAATGCCTTCAGCCAATCCCAGAGCCGTATTAGCATCTTAAGACATTGCTTGAGACAATCTTGAAATAAGATTTGACTATGAATACCAGCCTTAGTATCTCTACCGATGACGAGCTACGATCAATCAAATAAAATTAAAAAATGGTTGGCTGGACAACTATTCGCTATTCGTCATCCGAATCCAATTTGCAATACGCAATAGTGTGATACGAACTTTAGAATCTAGGGATTTCGCGCATTTTGTGTGGGACGGGTTTCGGAAAGTGTGAAATCACTAGACTACGAGACAGAACGTAGAAAGGGCTGAAGACGACGGACGATATTTTACACAATAATTTTGGATCCGATGTGGATTTTTCTCAGGTTACACGCACGTGGGTATCGGGTGACGAGTATCGCGTTGCATTACGTCATCGTCGTCGCGCCGATGAGAAATCCGGGAATCGTTCGCGCGAGGCATCGAAACGCCACGTACAAACGCAACGTATACACGTACACATTGGTTCCTTGTTTTGTCACGGCTGTTCGTGTTTCCTGAATTTCCATCGAATGTGACAATCCGCGGGAGGCAGAGGGTTACTGCTTCGGATATCCACGCGGACCGCGATCGTCGATGGTACGCGTCCGGTTTCCCCAGGAAAACGGGATATAGAAAACCTGACGTGTCGTGTAATAACATTGAACCGATGTGTTGTGTCACTGCGTGTCATTGAACGTATCATTTCGGCCTCGTGCGTTATTTGCATATTGCATGTAAATAATACGCGATTGTGTCTGATTGTGTCGAACAGTGACGTGGCCTAAAATTCACGCAAAAACACGTAGATTCTCATTTCGCGGACTCGGCGGTTTTGTTTTCCTTTCTTTTTTACATGCGTGCACGATACGAGCCTCGTCATCGTCGTCCGCGCCGTTGATCTTCCGCAGTTCAAATTATTTCTCGTGAACAGGAGATTAAATGCTTCGGTCTTACGTAATTATTAGATCTGATATAAATCCAAGAGTTTTTATTATTTGATGAATTTAAAGATCTCATAAAAATAAGTTTGCTGTTTATGTTAATCCTTAAGAAACCACGATGAAAAATGAGAGAAACTTCTAAGTATTATCACGACTTTCTCAATTTCGACCTTTTTATTCATTTAAAGTTATTCAAAATATCTTTTAAAATTCTTGGACATAATACTTTAAAATTTCTATAATGAATGTTTATACTTCATGTTAGGAAAAAATATAGTGTAATTATCTTTTAAATTTCAAGGAATTTCCATAAAAATTGTACATGGAATTTTTATGTGTTTTAAGATTAGATAATTTCTATGATTAAAAAACTATGTGACAGTTTATTACAAAACATATCAAATCTAATATAATGTAAGACTGCGAGATATTAATTAATATTCCACCTAAATTCTTGAATTTTTGTTGCAACAAGTGCTTTATAAAAATTTGTATTAAAATATTAACAGTAAATAATTAATTAGCCAATATTAAATTTCTACAAAGAATAGAAGAAATGCTTCTGTCAATATCTTACAAATTAGCGACATGTACTAATAACACTTTATATAAAATATTGCAAGATAAAATTTATAGTTTTTAATTTATCAATCATGTTATGTGCAGATGTAACTTTTACAGATCAAAGTTACATTTACGCGTAATACAATTGATTAATCAATGAATTAAAAGAACTCCTTTAAATAAATTAAATTTGTTAATTGGGAAGTCATAGGAATTTTTTGTTTTTAGTGATAGAAGCTCACTTCTGACTTCCCTCGCTCGTAATACGTGGCTCCTTTTAAAGTACCAAACATGACGGAGGACATGTTGGGTGCGGACATTTGCAGGGTCTGTCGGTCAGAGGGCCTGGCCGACAGACCCCTGTTTCATCCCTGTATATGCACGGGCAGCATCAAATGGATACATCAGGAATGTCTGGTACAGTGGATGCGCTACTCGCGCAAGGAGTATTGCGAGCTCTGCGGTTACCGCTTCTCGTTCACGCCTATATACAGTCCGGACATGCCACGGCGTTTACCGCTAAGGGACGTTGTTGGCGGTTTGTTCTCAAGCATCGTCACCGCCGTGAAATACTGGCTGCATTACACACTGGTGGCGATCGCTTGGCTAGGAATCGTCCCTCTAACCGCGTGTCGCACGTACAGAGCTCTCTTCAGCGGGCCGCTTGATTTAGTTCGGGTAAGCGAAAAAAATATGCACCTTGACTTTAATGGGTCTTTTCAGGCTTAATTTGCACAATTCATTTTTCCTCTTTTTTTTCTTTAACAGCGAAAAAAAAAGAAATGATGAACAGTGTAAAGAGTTTAGTTGAAAAGAATAGGCCATATTAACATTAAAAAATTTGATACTTGACAAATTTATACTTATTGATTTTTATGTATTACAGATAATGTCTTTACCAATGGATATGCTTTCTACCGAGAATATATCATCGGACGTGTTTCACGGTTGCTTTGTAGTTACTTGCACTTTGTTCGCGTTCATCGGCCTGGTGTGGCTACGCGAGCAGATTTTACACGCGGGCGGTCCCGACTGGCTTGAGAGAGATGTACAGTTACCACCAGTCGACAATCCACCACAAGCAAACGCACAACGACCACATCAACCTCAGGAACAGCGCGCTATGCCGCAAGAAGTTCAGGATAACAATAATATTCCTCCTTTCATTGATCCGCCTATCCCACAAGAAGGAGAATTACATAATGAAGGTAATCTAATAAGATAAGCTAGACTTTTCATTTTAAAATCGATAAAGTTGCACAAACTCGATAGATTTAATTGTATTTATTAGTTAAATAAATTAAGTTTTTTCCAATTTAAATCAATTTGTAGATCAACGTCCCATATACCGAGAAGCAGAAAATTTAGCCAATAATCCACGAATTGGCGAACCTGAGGATCTAATGGGCGATATACAAGCACCAGCTCCTGCCGCACCACCCCTTCCAATCAGGGACGAACTCGGCGTAGATGGTGGTCAGGCGAATGCTGCGGGTGGCGAGCGTTGGGCGAGACACGCGGCAGTGCAGGCACACCTGGTAGGACAAGGTGAGGCCGAGGAGGCCAATTGGAATCCTATGGAATGGGATAGACAAGCGGAGGAATTAACTTGGGAACGTCTCTTAGGATTGGATGGATCTCTTGTCTTTCTTGAACATGTCTTCTGGGTTGTGTCCCTAAACACCTTATTTATCATGGTAAATTTACGCGTGATTAAGTTGATTGATAAATATGTAATTTTTTAGTTTTTTTTTTTAACCTTTTGTACCTCCTTAAAGAAATTTAATACTGGCAGTATTTGATTCATAATTATTTATAATTATATCGCAATATTAAATATCTAATTAATAAGAGTCATTATCTTTTTTAGGTATTTGCTTTCTGTCCTTATCATATCGGTCATTTTACGATAGCGGGATTGGGTCTGCAGGAACACGCGGCTGCGTCGCATTTTGAAGGTCTGGTGACTACGTTGTGCGGATACTGCGTTATTGGAGTTTGTCTGGTGGTCCTCCACACTCTCGCCGCAGTATTAGGCTTTCAACGCTCCCAACGTATCTTAGGACTCTGTTACGTTATCGTCAAAGTCTCTTTGCTCTCGGTCGTAGAGATCGGCGTACTTCCATTAGTTTGTGGTTGGTGGTTGGACATCTGCTCGCTGGCGATGTTCGACGCTACGCTCCGAGATAGAGAATCCTCATTTAGACTCGCTCCCGGCACGTCCATGTTTATTCATTGGCTAGTGGGGATGGTTTACATATATTATTTCGCGTCGTTTATTCTTCTCTTACGCGAGGTTCTGCGGCCCGGCGTTCTCTGGTTTCTGCGAAATTTGAACGATCCCGATTTCTCTCCTATACAAGAAATGATACATCTTCCCATATTGCGACACGTACGACGACTAGTCGCGTCCGCAATCATATTCGGTACGGCAATTTTACTGATGCTGTGGTTGCCCGTGAAGATCTTGAGATGGGCTTGGCCAGGATTTTTACCCTACACTGTGACTGTACAAAGCGAAGCTCAGGTAAGAAAAATACATAATTTATTTTTTCCTTATTCTTTCCTTACCTATCGCAACGATTACACAAGTCCTATTTTCTAAATGTTTAGGTCAGTGAACTCTCATTGGAGCTACTTCTGTTGCAAGTGATCCTTCCCGCGTTGTTAGAACAGTCGCACACACGCACATGGTTGAAAGCCCTAGTAAGAGCATGGTGCCGCGTGGTAGCGTGGATGCTGGATCTGCAATCGTATCTTCTGCGGGATCAGGCGGATGATCCGGGACCAGCGGTGATCGAGGAGCCGCAACATCCGGACTTGGGTGCCGCGCATCAAGCGTTGCTGCAGAGAGAGGGACCCACAGGATTTCAACCATATGTCAGACCACGATGGTTTCCTGCAAGATTAATCGGGCTACTATTCTGCGTTTGCGTGTCCCTCGTGATTGCTAGTTTAATCGCTATGACGCTGCCCGTATGGCTTGGACGCAGAGTGATGGCATTGTGGATGGTAGGGGCGCCTGCTCCGTCTCCGCCTGTATTAGCGCCTACATTAACTGGTTCCGGTGAGTCATCCATGTTACTCATTTTCTAAAGTTATCTTTATAAAAATTTTTCACGCAAATTTTTGAAAGAATCTTATAAAATTTTCATTTTTTATAATTTTTAACTATAATTTTTTGCTTTTATTGTAGATGGTGGCGAAACTGTTGGTTCTTTATCCGGAAGAGTACACGAGGTATACACGATAGCCTGCGGGACATACGTATGTTGGGCCGCGGCTCGAGGCTTAGCATTGGCATTTTCCTGGCTGCCCCGCGGCCGAAGGGCCATCGTAGATCGGATCAAACACTGGGCAATCTTGGCCGTGAAGGCCTCAGTGGCGTTCGTGCTACTTGTCGGAGTTATACCGCTCCTATTCGGTCTTCTTCTTGAATTAGTTGTGGTGGTTCCATTGCGTGTCCCATTAGAACAAAATCCCATCTTATTTATCTGGCAAGATTGGGCCTTGGGCGTATTATATACGAAAATAGCCACCGCCGTAACGATGATGGGACCGGATTGGCGAATACGTCTTGCTATCGAACGAGCGTACAATGAAGGGATAAGGGAAATGGATTTGAAATTTGTCATCAAGGAATTAGCGGCCCCTGTAATATGTTGCTTCGGCCTCGCTCTCGCGGTTCCTTACGCCGTGGCCTACGGAATAGTTCCACTTTTTGTGACTAATCTGCAGACCCAGATTCTCATCGCCAGACGTCTATATCCTTTTCTTCTTTTAGTAAATCTGGTCGGCGCAGTAATCTGCTTTCAGGTACGTCAGTTCAAGAAGCTGTACGAGCATATTAAGAATGACAAGTATCTCGTGGGGCAAAGGCTCGTGAATTATGAGCATCGTAATAAATCACAGACCCAGCATCAATCACAAAGACCGAGCTAACGGTGTTAGTAGGCATAATATTGTTACGGGCGGAGGACGGATTAGGATTAGCTTCGTGTACATTCTTTAAGAACTACTTACCGATTTATAATTTATATTATACATATACATATACCCAACAAACCACGAATGTAATTACTATATAACATAGATGTAAACCATTATATTTATGTATATGTTACATAGCAATTATATTTGTATTTGTTGGATATATAGTCATGATTTTATTTTTAATATTATAATTTATTGATGTAAAGCGATACTGAATAAATCAAAGACTGTTATCCAGTGTATCGCTTCTCACTCCGATACTTCATACTTTTAATCATATGTATATCAGTTATGATTATTGAACAAAGAATGAACAAGATTTCAATCGCATTTGCAGTAACGAAGAAAACCGTGATTGTAGAACTATGATAAATATGTTGAGAACAACACAATTTTATTCTTTGCTAATTAACTCCAAAATTATGACGTAGTCCAACTTGTGCCTATTCTATAATTTCTTAATGTAGCCGTATTTTATCAACATCCGTCATGCCAACGTGTCGTTATATAAATATAACATACGGTTATAAAACTGCATAAAACAAAGATACCAGTGGTTAATATATTGTCGTTAGGAAGTCATAGAATAGACATACAGAAGTATAAGACATAAATGTTACAGATATAAATGTACAGAATAAAATCTTGATGATTCTTTTAGATCTTATAATTATGAGAGGTAGAGAGAGAAGGTAGAAGGGGAGGGATAATAATGGGAGGAAAAAAGAAATATGAAAGTACACATCGTAGTTATTGTTATCTAATATAGAATATTATTTCGATCTCTATGTAGATAATCAAATTTATATAAAATCTACATACATTTGACTAGCGGCAAATTTAGTGTAATCTGATATTTTATTATAACTTCAATTGTGTTTATGTGCAAATTGAAGTTTCGTCTACGGGTTATGTTTTTGTCGTTAATTTTTGTTTTTATTCGAATATGAGAATCAATTGTTTCTAATTTATGCGCAAATCACATGTAGATACCCGATGATACGGTATATACATGTATATATAAAACATATTTCCAATAAACTAATATTTTATAAGAAAATGGTATATTATTTGCAATATAGCATTTATATTATAAATATTAAAATACGTATATATATATATATATATATATACGTATTTTAATATTTATGAAAGTGTATGATGCGTGCTAGTATAAAAGAGCATATATATTATTCCTTTTTACAAATTCTCATTATTTACTAAAAATATACAGCATTTAATATTTACGTAAATGTGTGATCTTATTAATGAAGTCACTTTTTAATACTTCATAAATAATACACAAATGCTAGATAAAAATATAAAAAATAGTTTGATTATTTTGGAGGATTATATTGTAAAATTTCATTGTATAAAATTTCTCATCTAAATGATAAAAATTGGACTATGTATAGTTTCCTAACCCCCGTCACTGCATCTAAGATTTTCAGTAATAACAATAAGTATAATGCATTTAATATTATATTAAATATATTAATAATGTTCTATATATACATATATATAAATATATAATCATTATTATGAATAATAATGATAATGATATAACCATTATACATAATCATTATTAACAATTATTAATATTAATAATGATTATATATAATTTTCAATAATAATGATATAATAATAATACAGTATTAAAAATACATGATAAAAAATATCCATTATAAACAGTAACAACATTTGCTTTTAGTGATTAAAACGGTTTAAATTCATTTTATTGCAATCTTAGAGTGCAGCGGAAATTTTGACGGTTTCTATATTGTTATTAATTGCAATAATTGTAATTTAATAATCCTCCAAATTGCTATATTTTTCCATGTATACAGAGATACATGAATATTCATAAATTTTCTAATATTTTCTAATTGTTAGAAAATTTGTCATACGTTGTAATAATTCTATCAAATCATAAATAGTCAATTACAAATGAACTAAACCTCTACTGTTGGGACGGTGGTAGAAGAGTTGCCTTCAGACGCAATTCTTCACTAATTTTGTTTACATGTACACGCACCATGCTAAACAAATTAATTATCTAAAAAACAAATATTTGCATAAGCAGATATTTAAGTACTAATAATCATATTGATATACTATTGTGAATACATTATACAAAATATTTATAGTACTACCTGTACAATAGCAGGCTCCTTCCAATTAACAGTTATAGTTGGGACATCATTTGCGGAATACTTCGTTGTGGCAACGTATTCTATGTCCTTAAGACTTATTTTTAACTTTATGCCAGTATCACAGAGAATAATCTCTATACCGTCTTCTCTCACGCACATTACAATAGCTGCCGCTTCAAAGCCGCCTGCAAGGCCTACCATATACGCGAAAAACACCTCCGTGCTCTGTTCTTGAGCTAGTTTCGCACTATATTTCTTTACATTGCAATTGGTTGCAATCCTGTGGAAAATGGGAAGTAAGTAAAAGTTTATCGAAGTAAATTTTATTCTATTCTGCTTTCGTAACGCATTAACGTACTTGGAACACAACTTAACCGTCCACTTCTCGGGTAAAGGCTTATTTTCGAGCGTTGCACTGAGCAAGCGATGAACTACGCAATCAGAATACCTTCGAATGGGAGAGGTAAAATGCGTATAAAGAGGTACACTTAATGCATAGTGTTTTAAATTGTACGGTGAAGTAGTAGATGCGCATATATATTCTGCACGCTGTGGAAAATAACATTTTCAATATTATAAAATCATCAAAATACAAATCTTCCATCACTACTTATCTGCATCGGTAACGTTTATAAAAATTTATGTAATATAAAAAATAATTCTTACTGTCATAGACTTTGAACACAGGTTTATGATGACCATCATAATATATTTCATAGAATCAACAGCAACGAAATTATTTTCTGGTTCGTAGCGACTGATGCTGGCTTGTAAGGCTCCAGCTGTTTCAATATTCAAATGAATTCCATACTTTTGCAATATGTTATAGACCGTATTGAGACAGTGCTTGGATGGTTCTTTATGAATACGTAATAAAGCCATTTTAGGAATTGCGTTGAATAATTTCTCGGCGACTGTCATATTTGCTAACAGCATCAATTCCTCTATAAGACTGAAACAGATACATTAACATAATGAGACAGGTACATTAATTAATAATAAAAAAAATGGAGTTAGAATTTTTTACGCGTAATTTAAATAATGTCAGAAGAGAGATATAAGTAACTGAAGAGCTCACCTGTTGCTACTGTTTCTTTCGTACGTACAATAGTCCACAGGTATCGGAATCCCATGTTCTTGACTATTCGTAAAATCTAAACGTATATGTAATTTCGGTTGATCTAATCTGAGTGCACCATGCACAAATCGTTTCTTTTGCAATTGAGTGGATAATTTAAATAATTTGTTCACTATGTCAGACAATAACGATACTGTGTAGTCTCCCTTTATTTCGAGAAAATCTTCAGGCCAGGACTTGTCTGGATTATCAATCATGATTTGAGCCGAGTCGTAAGACATTTGACAGCACGATCTTATCACAGTTTTTGCGAAACGATGCTTTATAATTTCGGCATTCAGCGTTATTTCCCAAATTACGGAAAAGGCTAATCTATCTTTTCCAGGCAGTAAGGAACAAACTTTACATAGTTGCTCCGGTAGCATATGAGAAGTCATGTGTGGTAAATAAACAGTGGTAGCTCGCTTGAGAACTTCCTTATCTAATGGAGAGAAAAATTCTAAGTAGTGCGTGACGTCCGATATATGTACAGCGATCTAAAATTAATAAACAGCTTGTTAAACAACATATCTCATATGCTATAGTTGAATTTAATGTATTATTGAATGCAATTACTTCGTAGTTTCCATTATCCAAGACTTTACAAGAAATGGCGTCATCTATATCTACAGCTGTGAGAGGATCTATGGAAAAAACGCATTCGTGTCTCCAGTCCTCTCTATTTTTCATGTCAGCCTCTGTTAAAGTATAATCACTACCTGGGAGTCCTTTTAACAGCGTTTCATGATATGGGGATACATCTAAATTATTTTCAAGTATTATTGCTTTTAATTCTGTATCTATCTCTCCACTTTTACCCACTATTGAAATAATCCGTCTGTAAATATAAATATAAGGATTAGAAATAATAGAAGACAAGAATGCCACTATAAATGTATGATGATAAATTTTTAACCCATTCATTTTCACTTTCTTATTAAACAGCACCTTTCCCATTTTTTCTCCATGAGTACTTCTAAATATTTTAATATTTCTTCAAAATACTTTTCAAGATTTTAAAAAATTCGTCAAAAAAGTTAAAAAATAATGGGATAAAATTGAGCTTTTGAAAATTGTGATGTTACTCTATACTTTATACAGATGCACTGCAGACTTACCCAAATGCATGTAGTTGCTCCCAGAAATCAATATTAACAAAAAATATTATATTCTTATAAAGTTCTGGCTGATCATGATACAAAGATGGCACCGATTCAGGAAGTATATCAACTAGTGGTATCCTCTGATCTCTCGGGTAAAATACAAAGAGCGAGTCCTGTTTCTTTAAATATCCGACTGCTTTTCTCGAATGCATTTTTTCCAATATACAAACAACTTTACCGGTCTTCTGTATTTCTCCATCGGCACACTTGTGCCAGTATTTTTCGGGGAGTATACATGCCACAACTAGATCCCCCTCAAAAGCACGATTTCTGTTTGGTAGACCAACAATTAGCAGATCGCGTTCCTCATTATCCATATGTAAATAGGCATATCTACAAAAAGGATTTATACGGATGTGCCCTTTTATATATTGTACATTATGGGATGATGATTGTTTATTTAAAATATTCATCATTCTTGGCACTGGTATGTAATTTGAAAATAGCTTCTTGAACACTTTTTCCATTTTCTTCCCTTCATTATTGGTTTTTATTTCATCTGTGCCACAGTTTTCTTTCTGTATATTCCCTACACTTGAATTGTTTTCCACTTCTGCATTATTTTTTGTATTTTTCCTCAATCTCGAGCGTTTTCTCTTGTTATTATGAGTATTGGCCTAACAGAAAAATAATTACTATTAATATATAAAGTGATAAAGTATAATAGTTTCATTACGATTACATAATGCATTGATAATGTAAATTTTTATTACAAAACATTTATAGAAAGAATGTTCTTTATAGACAAGAATAAGATTAAAGAAAGATTTATACATTATACATGTCCAACCTGATTTGTAACTAAATTTTCAGTCTTGCATTCATTATTTGCCAAGACTATTGCGTTCTCATCGACCTCCGTTCTCTCTTTCACAGAGTTTTGACATTTTTGTACAGCACCAGAGTGCTTCCCTTCCGATCTGTCATCCTGAGAAGTCTGAGATGTGCTTGCCTCTTGCGTGAAATGCATTGTATTATCTTGCACGGCATCATGAGGAAGATTAGATGCGACCTGTCCTTTGATTTCACTTGATACAATCTCCCCATTGCACCTCGTGTTCAGTCTTTTGAATTGGAGGCTTTGGGAAATCCTGAGGTTGGTCGCGAGCTGCGCGCTGAGCTCTGTCAATTTATCGTAACGGGTGACGAATGCCTCGCTCGTCAGGGAAGTTAAAATCATCGTTCCTATGCAGCGTTTCCGTTCGTCTTTACACATGCTTACGTGACGTTTATAGCAAGTTGCATCTTGGCTCTCCTTCACATCAACTTTCGAGCATTTAGGCATGATTGATGATGGGCTGAACGAGCCGTTGGCGCGATAATACTAAGAATTTAACGTGGAACACAATCTGGGAGGAAAATAAAAAGATACAGATTACGAAATAAGATCACACAGATCACAGATAAAACTTGTACTTTCTACGTTGTGTCAATGAGTTAAAAACGATATCTTGCGAATTAATTTGGAATCCCCGACTCTGTCCAAAATTTTGCGAACGTCATGTGCCACTTGCG
>NC_050472.1:24576291-24694137 GCF_013373865.1 Monomorium pharaonis | reverse complement strand
TAGCGCTCGTCTATTATTCTCTTAAATAAGAAGACTCGAGAAATGCAGTTATCGTAAAATAACAAAGAAAATAATAAAACGAAAAGAGTCTTAACTATAGAAATAAATTAATCGGCGATTAAATCTTAAGCGATCAATAAATATTAAGGAAATTTAAGAAATATTTAATATAATTGTCTATATATTATTGGTTTGCAATTCATGAAATTATCTTTTATATAATCAGTTAATTGCTCTCTTTATCATGTGACATTTTATAATATAGTTATCAAGATAATCAATAGAAGGGAATAATAATAATTATACAGACAATAATGAAGTTTCTTTTAGTCAAAGGATAAACATCAGCATGGTATTACGTCTTTATTGCATATCATTGAGAACTTATCTGATTACAAAAATTTCCGCAAAGGACATTATTGAATTTTTAATAGGCTCATTAATTTCATCGAAACATTCAGCAAGTTGGCCGCAATGAGTCGAGCGCGCTCTCCGTTGCTCACACACGCAAAAATAATTACCAACTTCATGGTAATTTATCGCGGTGCTATAAAGCATGTACCGCGTGGTAACAAGACAGGCCGCAAAAATATTGAAAAACAGCCGACGAGATGCGCGTCGTTTCTCGCTTCGACGCTTCAACCGAATACTTTCACGCAAGCTTTCACGTGATAGACGTTACAATTTCCAATAAATTTATTACACCAAAGCCACGATAATGACATTTTTGCTGGAGTAACTAATTGTATGATCAACGAATTGTCTATCTATGACAGGACTTTATTGCATTTGAGATGCTCCATAACAATGCGAAATAAAGATTTTGTTTTCAATAATAAATTTCTACAATATTAAAAATAGATATGCAACAAGTATCGAAAAAATAATCATTGAAATATAATCCGATGTATAGTGGAATGTAATCTAAGAAAAATTCCGAGGCAGAGAAGTAACTCTGCAACCACATCTATCCGTCTCTCGAGCGAGAGGATCTCGTCGTGCCTGCTGTTGGAACGCGCGTCGAAGCGGCTAGACGACGATCGCGGAATTCATTAGCAACGCGTAGATGGATATCGCGTCCGATTGACGAATGGATTGCTCGCATTAATTATACACACAGTTGCGCACACGGCCGACGAACCGCCGGCCGTTTGTCACACGGTCGATGATGCGTTTAACGATTACGTCGCCGATGATGCAACCGACCGGCCAGTCTCACGTCTTTCCGAGGGATATTTGCCTGCGCGAATGCAAACGCCATTATCAAAATGCAGTAGACCAGGCCGGTTCTTTTTCAAACGTGCGCGTCTTATTTCGCTTCTCGTGGGATTCATGCGCCGCGACGTCACGACAGATATGTTAAATCCTTTTTACGCAGATCTTCCGGACGCATGTTTATTCAAATCTTCGTGAGGCTGCTGCATTTCTATATACATATGTCTGATACGAAACCACGTCACGGCTCTCTCGAGTTTTTTTTTCTTCCTCGCTCGATTCTCGATGATGCTGTTTTAGTTTTCATCGTCTTCGTCAAGCTGGTATATTCCTTTAACGATAAGGAAATAAGTTATAATAAAAGTATTGTTCGGGATTCTGCATGTAGTGAGTTTGCGCCGTCACGTCAGATGGCAGCAGCTATTGATCATCGCTCGCGTAAATCGCCGAGCACTAGCATGCGCGCCTACCTGCGCATAACACTAGAAAGCTCTCTTCGGTACGTGCTCTCGATGGCAGCAGTTCGCTCTGTTTTCATGGTACTAGTGCTTACAGTTTAGTGATCGAATCATCTCGTGAAATCATAGACTTCTCATCAGACAAGTGCTCAACGAAGGACTCATTATCACCCTCATAAGAGAGACTCACCCACAATCTCTGGTACAGCATCAATCGAGAGACTCAAGCTCGTCACGCCACGCGCACGCCAGCGCCGCGTGACACCGGCTCACTGGGCATCATCGTCCTCACCGGTAATAATTAATACAATTCTTATCGAGTTAGTGGACATTCTATCTCAACTCTAGACCATCTCCGTAGTGTGCTCAACAACCAGAAAACGCGTGTGATATATATAAGTTGCGATCTGTAAATAAACGATACGATTCGGACATTTCGACGTCCACGTGATACTTAAGCATTGTGCACTTTATCAAAATCCTTTCCACGAACGTCCTCTCACCCTGCATTCCATCTTCAGGGGCATCCAGCGATCTCGTCGCAGAGTCGCGAACAAGTATAATTGGCTTAACGATAGGTATGATTCAACCATGTGTGCGTGGTCATCGGGACATTCGCGTTGTAAACAATCGCATGAACCGTGGTCATAAATTAATAAACGGACAATAACGCGGCGAAGTAAAGCCTGACTGACGTGCTGACAGCCACGGCCGATAGTCGGTTTTGTCGTGCCGACGGCCAGGTAATCCTATCGACTCGTCGGCGCGCACATCGCGTCGCGTTGCAGCGCGTCGCGTCACCAGAATGCGCGCGCTCGATTATCCGCGCCGCGAAATACTCCCGACCTCGCGCGTTATCCCGCGTGTATAATCGTAGTTTTAGTCCTTTGCCATATTTCGGCGCGCTCGCATCCGGCCGCCTGCGATTGTGTCGGGCCGCGTTCCAGCCGATCGATCCCGCAGGACACAACAGATTTTTCGACCCCTCCCCCCCTCTCCTCCGCCTCAATCCGGCGGGATGTACCCCGCCAGGAATCGTCGTCGTTGTTTCTCGCATGACATCCATACAGATGTATTTACACAGCACCGAATGCAGGACAATTCCAAATGCAGCAGACTTGAATTGTACTTGTACGCTTAGCCTAATTATTCGAACGATGCTTCATTATCTCCGCCGCGAAACTATTTGATGATATATCCAGTACTAGTCGAAAATTATTTTCATTGTTGTTATGGAACTATCATTATTGCTGCTATTACGATTATTATATTGTTGACAATTACGTGACTCATTGGAGAAAAATTTTCTTTGTATAAATGGTTGTTAACGTAACATCAAATATAAACATTATTTAAAAAATTAATGTTTTTATATAATTAGTATATTAGGCAACAGAATTAAATAATTGTTAAAAAGCTTTTTCTAAATTTTATATTTTGCTGATATTTTTTATTATTATTACTAACTGACATGCAGTTATAATCTATATATAAATGACAACAAGATTATATAAATTTTTAGATTGTAGTAAAACAATAGGTCCATTATTTAACGCGTTAATTTTTTTCACAATAAAATTTATATTTTAATGACATTTCACAATCAGTATCAAAACTTATTTTTATTATTATTTTACATCGCCGCCATTCACTTATGAATCTTGTTTCTATTAAAATTCAACACTGAATGACCAGATTTCGTTGAATTTAGACATTTATTGCTTTTCGTGCGTGAAAGAAATGCGATTGTTAAAAACGTAATCCAATATCGTAATGCTAAATGTGGGTTTTGCGGTAACATGCATTTTATATGAAACGCGAGATTATTTTTGTCAGACAAAAACAACGGACTTTGTTGAAATTTCAACGAGGAACGTGCGCTTATGAATAACGACGGAAACTGCTATTCTCTCGTAAATTCATTCATTATTACAAATGTATCGCGCGTGATTATACTGGAATCACGTTAATGCAGCAAACCGGATACGTGCCGTTTCTATGCCCTTCTCGCTAACTGCGCTCTACGTATTCGACGTCAACCGCAGGCATGTCTTCACCCATAAAAAATACTGAATCTAGTTTGCAATTTAGCTAGTTGCCATGTTTCGCGTCACATAAAATAATGTTTTTTGTATATATGTGTATATATATTTTTTTTAAGCATAAAACTCTACAACATGCACTTTCGCTGTGGATGCAAAATATAAAAATTTTTATTTCAAACTTTTTTATATTAGTTTAAATAGTTCATGAAAAAAAATATGAAAAAGATTATTACTAATACATTTAACATTAATTATTACAAGGCACTAATAACGATAAAAAGCATCTTTTAATTATATTAAAAAGTAGTAATTTATTATATTATTGATCTTCTGAATATTGTTTTTGTACAAACTAAAAAACTTAAAAAACGAGAATCGAAAAATAAATGTAAAACGCATGATAAGTCTTATAAGGTTTTAAGAACATTTCGGAGAAAATGTTATGTTAGTGAATACAAAGTCTATTTCCTGGAGAAAGCAAGAAACGAGAAACAATACGAGAAACGCAACAGGATACTCATGTTGGATCCATCGGAAGAATTTGCATATCCGAGCACGACACCAAATAGGTCAGAGGCGAGTAGGACTTCCTACAGTTTTCAATACGCATACGAAACATTCACGATAGGTCGTGCATATTTTACGCCAGCCTTCGCGCTCTCACTCTCGCTGCTTCATCAGGATTCTCCGCGCGAGCAACGGAAACATTTTACCATCCATTTGTGAAATACGCGACGGTCCTTGCAACGCCCACTCTCGCCGTAGTAATCGCGACTCTTAACAGTTCTAAATCGATTGCTACTCCGCACATAGTAACGTTCGCCATTATCTAAGAAAGAAGCAATCGCTCCTTCTAAATTTGGATGCTGTAAGCTTAACGTGAAGTTCCAATACAGTTGTATAGTTCGAATTGGCGTGACAAATCGGCGACGATCGATTTTGCGACGCTTGGAACTCTCGAGTAAATTGCGCTTTCAGATTTCAGCTAGTAAGGTTTCAATAACGTAATAACTTTTTCTGAAAATTTTATCGCGAATGAGAAGCAAAAAATTCTCTACATTTCGCCTTTCTTATATAAGTTTATTAAATTATCAGCAAAAATTATTTGAAAAATATATAATAGGACTCGCAAAGAAATAAGTATAAAGCGCCAACACACACTCACACACATAATTTAATATCAATTATTAAATTAAAAATATATTGTGAATGTTACGACTCTTCTTTTGAGTCACCATTGGCATATATTGGTGAAAATTGCTTGATTTCTCGCGAAATCAGCACTACGCTAATAATAGCTACAGTACCTGACGCGGATGCGTCCGAGCGTGGTGCCGATTTTCGAGAGCGACGGATGTTCTTCGTTTGTACTACGTTGCCGGCGGAATCTATTACGAATCCATTGAGGAGAAGGGGCCACTCCAGGCAATCGATTCCGGATGGTGGACCATAGATAGAGACAGAGGAAGAGGCAGGCCGCCGGAATTGCAGCGTGGTTTACCCGCTGAGAGATGTTAGCTTTTCGTCAAAGGGTCCTATTAGTATGCGGTTAGTATTACGGCGCGTTGTATCAGGATACATTGAGGCAAGATACGACGCGCTATTACCGATTCTCTGGCACGTGAACTACCGACCTCTTCGCCGTTCTCTCTCCATTCCGCGGGCCATCCTGCCGTACACGCGAGTACGTGTGTCTGTGCCATCCGCGACATTTCTCGACTTCCTACACTGGACATCGCTTTGTACCGGGACATTCGATAGAAACCCCGAATCAGTTGGATCAGCCAATAAGACGATTAGTGAGCGCTCGACCCTTAACACTCAAACGCCGGAAATCGCCGCGCGCGCACATTCCGCCGCGATCTACCGTAAGAGATCGACTACGTCTATTGGTTCGGGGAGATACTTGGGATACTTCGGCGAACTATCGCCATTTATGGTGACACGATGCTTCACGTGTCCCGAGACGTGCATTGGAACTTGTGCATACTCTTCGTACAATTAAATGGAAAAGGTTGTCATTATATCAATTATATATATTGCATTCACATTAAAATGACATTATTTATATAACAGCGCATTTAGAATCCAGGTAAAAGAATGGCACATAACGAATAAACAGATATATTTCGAATTTTTTATAATTGTCATGTCTTTTCATTGGCAACAAAATATATCTTTTGGTTACTCAATTTTGCAAGTTGTTAATATTACTAATCCACAAATTGGATAAACATATCCTAGAATATATAACTCTCTAAGTTATTGCCAGTGTCCCAATTACAGCAGCTTTTGTCAATTGATAGTATTAGAATAAAAAGTACGAGAGCGTTATCTATTAAAAATGTTTGAACATTAAAACATAGTTCTTATTAAATTAAATATATCCTCGCAAATCACTTTGATAGCTTGTTTTGTACATGATAATCATGGAGAGACACGTAATGGAAAAAAAAAACCGAGATTATTCGATGGACAATGTACGATCACGCAAACCGCGTATATCGCTACGGAGACCTGCATTAATGACATAACAATTCCACAATTTCGCTATACAGAATTGCACGTTTATTAAACCGCACGTGTAATGTTACCTTTGACCATCAGTATCTAATTTGAGGCCCTATAGGGAGATCACTTCCGACTGCATGGAACAGGACAATTTTTGTTTTACCGTTATCATGGTGGAATCTTTCTGTTATTTCGAATTGGTTTTTTAAACTTTAATATAATTCGTATTTAAAGTAAAAATTACTTTGGATTATAGGTATATATCAAACAATTTATTGCGTCCTTGTATTTTTTGCGCTTCGCAAATGTTATTGTCTACGTGAATCTAGAAAGAACGTCCGCAATTTGCATCACGCTATATTTCGCGCATTACGCAAATAACTGCGTTAAACTCAAGCGAGAAGCCAAATCGCGCCGCTATAATATGCATTAAATTGAAATAATACGTACTAACTAAATTGAAATTAACTCCGTAAATACTGGTAAATTCATCATCGACGTGTAATAGTATCGAAATGCGCGCTGGCCGATTCATTTCGCGTATCAAAGGAGGTATTAAATCCCGACGACCAATCACTCTATTACGCTTAACATCGTTACCCGTCACTTGAATGCTACCGTGTATTGACCGTGTTTGTTCGGTGACCGGCGATACCGCACCGTCGGCAAAATACCGGCGCGGGTGAAAACGAATGGGAAACGAAGCGGAAAAGCGCGTAGACGCCCGGGCGGTTTGCCAAGCGGCGCCGTTCCTTTAATTGTTAGCATATTTTAACCGTAATTTTCCTCTGTTCCAGTTGTCTGAGCCCGAGATCTGCGTTCTTCTACGAGTTCCCTCCTAACGGTAAGTCGCGCCTAGACTTCATTTGTCTCTCTGCTTAAGATTTAAGAGGCGCAAAGGAGAAAACTCTCCTCCGCCGCTTCGTCGCCCCGTCCTTTCATTTGCGAAGCGAAACTAGAGCGCGTGCACGAGTTTGCAAGTAATACTATTCCCGCGAGTAGTGCGGCCAATACGCACAATCATCTGGATACTAATGCACAGTTATTAGCGTAACGTGGTATTTTTGTTTGGCAATTAATTCTGATATCAAGTGACATAGATTCGTTTTATATCGCCATTAACACGAATAGGTCGTTTGAAATAGATAACTCCATCGATCGTGAATTACCCTACTAACCGTAATTTGCCTATGCGCTTTAATTGGTGAATAGTAAAGCGTTGCAATTAAGAACGTATTAGCGTATATATTCTAAGCACCATTACTCTGCTATTATCATTAGGGGCGAAAAAATATTGCTTTTCGCATATCTTTGGTAGCTTATTTTTATGCGTTTCGTGTTATCATAATAAAAAAAAATACTTTACACAAAAATATCACGTTATCTTTAAGCCTGATTTAATTACAATAGCATTAACGTTACGTCTATAGCGCAGAAAGCTCAATTATCTCGTATATTATTTCTATGGTTTCGACTTTTCATGGCAGTACAACATAAATCACGGCTAATAGAGGACCATTTTGAACACGGAGTCCTCAATTACGTTCTTTCTCCTGATTTACTCGACGTACTCGCAGTATAGAAATCATTTTACGAGAACGCGGTAATGGATTGAGAAAACTATACTGAGATACGAGGCTTACGAAAGCAGCCCGGACTAAATCAGATTTGAATGCGGGAGCTTATTTAATGCATTGATTGCATGCCTCGCACGATTTCCGTGGCGAGTGCATGCATACAAGGCACGGGCGCGATTTCCAAAGGGCCGAGGCATCGTTCCTTTGTGCACGTCTTTACCAATGAAACATATCTAAATAGTCTAACAATGGAGCAATTGCGAACGGACGTTGCCTACCTTCCTCGATGTGCAACGACTGCCGTGATTGTTGCATAGGAATGTATCTGAATGTAGAATCTCGTGACACGCGTCTTTTCTTGCCGATCATCGACGTTTTTTTTTTTTTTTACGGTAGTGCTGTGTTTTACGCATTGCATAACACTGTTGTCCCACGTCTTATTTGTTACACAAAACGCAGATATCGATCGACAAACATATACTGGTAATCCCACATTTGAACCGAGAGAGAAGTCCGTCCATAACTTAACCTGTGGTTGCTCGTAGCTCGTTAAGCTTCTTAACGTCGCCAAAAATGATAATGTTATTATACGTGAATCTACTTATGGCAACGAAGATTCTCCTAAGAGAGATTATTCCCGAGCAAATTTGATATTTGCACAGAGTAATACGAGTAGCATATTGATTTTGAGTACATGCAACGTAAAACAAGAATAATATAGACGATTCTTAGTTTCCATATATCATATATATTTTTGCAAGATCCGTATATAGATAGTTACTTTTCCTTGGAAAATTTAAGAATAACAAGTCTTGATATTACTTTTTCGTTTAACGTTTGTCTTAAGGCACAACTCGAGTTTTATTTTCTCGCAAATTAAATAGGTTTTTAAAAAACATTATATATTTGAATATTATAATATTTTTTGCAATTAAAAAGAAAGCTTGAGAGGAAAATAATTATGTGAAAAATTTATTTAGAGATTGCAAAAATACTTGTTTAACATAAAAATAAATGTAATAAAGTAAAATATTATCCTTTATTACATTTCTATAGCTTAAGAAATAATGCTGAATTTTCCTGACTTGCACATCGATTTATCGAGATAGCAGTGTTTGTTTTAAATTAATTTTTCCTAGATGTCACACAACGGATTCAGGATATGTCAGTGTTGTCAGTTGTTCAAACAAACGGGTAAACGGCACGAACCATTCCATATAGCCTTGAATTTTCTCTCAAATCGCGGATAATTCACGCGATTTATCTCGTTTGGAGTGGGAAAAACTGGATACTGTCGTATCTGATTTGAATTATTTCCAGAAAATGAAATTGATAAATTATTACTCCACAATATTTTCACAAGTAATGATTAATTACGCACTACGACATACTTAATGAGATTTGGATTCAATTACATCTCGTGTATCGCACTTTGAATTTTTCGATTTAAATATAATTTATCTATTGTTTTGCGATTTATAACACAGAATAATATATACGAATTGCTGAATCGGATTATAACAAGAAGCCGTGTATTACCGTGTAATTATTATGTTGATTGTATATTAATAATTAGTTTGACATGAAAGAAACAGAATATTCGACATACAGAGTTATTTCAGAATAGATATTTCGTGTTGGTAAGACTTGTGTGTGGTCTTTACATTTGTTTTAGTACGCAAGATCAGCTTGTGCCGTGCGGCGAGATTTACCTTGCAATGCTTGTACTTATCTCGCATTACTCATCGATCATGTCGAAAACATGATTATGTCGAGTGTCAGAAGATATCATATGGGATTATTTCCTATGAACAATTAGCTATCAACACACGTGATCGATTAACTCTCGCAATTAACGATTAATTGCAAATGCACTAATTGTTTATCAGAGCAAGCATTTTGCAGCCATTATAATTTATTGTTTTATTGCGTATTTATTTATGTGAACAATAATTCTTTAAAATTTAGATTTAGATTACAATGTATTTTGAATTGTGCGTGTTCTGAATTTTTTGTTAATTTTGACATAATTTGTTTAATATTTTTGGATTAAAAGTAAAGAGTAATATTCGCATATCAATGCAAATCGTTGGATTAAGTAATTAAAGTAATGGAAAACCGTATCAGTTATTTATTAATACATAGATTTAAAATATATTATATCTGCAATATTAGATTTCAATTTTACATTTTTTAATGATCATGCATTAATTTGATTTAATTAATCGCACTGTATCGCATCGTATTAAATTGTTAATATTATTTTCGAATTTTCCGATTATAAACGGCTTTAAGTTGAATAGTGTTATAAATTAATTAATAAGTACAGCCGTATATCTGTTAACTGTGAAATATATAAATTCAGCATTACAATTGAGTTTCATATTTTTTTCACGTTAGCTTTTATAAAACGTATTAATAAAATGTATGTACATTGCATGTAATTAACGTTGGAAGTATCGCGCAAAGCGCCATACAATTATCGTATTCTGATGATAAGCATACGAGATTATAATTAACTATTTTTACGAATGTGAGTACAGCGAAAAAATCTGAGAAAAAAAGGAGTTCTTGAAGACATTGTCTCAAAGCATTGGTGCAACCATGCGTATGTGACATGAATTTTTTAAGTATAAAAATTTACTTAAAAAACTTATTATATTAAATTTCTTCATGGTATTTATATTCATATAAAATATGATTTGAACTATATACATCATGACGAAAGTGTCATTCTAACAATAAATATCTTACCTGTTTTTCAATATGAAATTTGTGTAACAATTACAAGTACGAGCTTTAAAGCAGATACATAATATAATATTTGTGCATTTACTCGTGTGCAACTACATCTGCTGTATAATAATGAAATTTTGAATGAATATTTACTGCCATCTGATATCATTCATATATCGTATCGCGTGTAAGAAATATTCGAAGTTACGATTGTATGTTCCTTGGAGGCGCGGCGGTCGGCTCCACCACTGATTTTCGCCGCTGAGATACGCGCTCGAGGAGATAGTTATATTACTAGCGCACATGCAATCGGCCATGCGCGCCCGGGAGAGAAGAAAATAAAACCAAGACGAGGAATGCGCGCCGTGGCGCGGCGGAATTTTTCGAGATATCGAAAAACACTTTAGATCTCGTATTGGAAAGATGGCTGGGAGAGGACGGTAGAACCGACGGCGACAGCGTTGATATTTCATTTCTATTGACTTCTACCGCCATCCTCGTGCGCGTTATACCTTTTCCAGCTATGAATACATAATTGAGATAAAGTTTTCCCTCTCACTCGCTCTCTCTCCTCTCCCCCGCATACTTTCTGATAACTTATTTTTAACTTCGACTCGTTTTCTACTTTTGTCTCCTCTCCATTGAAAATATTCGAGTTTTTAATTGTTTATTTTCTTAGCTGATTAATATTATTATTATTAGGACTCGTTTCGTTTTATCTTACTTCTATTGTAAATTTAAATTTATTTGTTTTCTTAATTTTACAAAAGCGTTATTTTGATCACTTTTAGCATTTTTAATTTAATTTTAATTGATGTATTTGAAAAAAAAAACGTATCTTTTTAATATGATGTATTTGCAACACGTATACGTTATTTTGAAAAAACATATTTTTTTCGCATGTTTCTTATATGTATATTTATTCGTCAAAAACATTCGTCACATAAAAATATGTAAAATGTCTAAACCATAAAAATGTTCAGCATTCGGAATCAAATGCGAATGGAGGGAATCTACATCGTATCGAAATAAGTGCTACCATGATCCCCGTAAACTCCCGCTTAAATTCCAAAATTCTTCGAGTCAACGTGCCTAATGTTCAACGGTGAATCGTTGACACCCCTCGTCTTTCGACGTTCTTGACCGGGTTCTCAGGCGCGCTCTCGTGAAATTCTCGATCCTACCCCTCACGGCGCCGAACGGTAGAGATATTCCGTTGAATCATGGGGACTAATCAGTTTAGGGCGGAAATGCGCGAAGCGGCGCGCGCTTAACAGTAATTCCGTGTAAGAGACGTCGATGCCAGGATTGCTGCAGCACTTAGCAGTTGTCGCGTAGTACACAACGGTGGGAGAGACCGACCAAGCTAGAGGGCCGAGAGCCAGAACCGAGCTCGAACCCCCCAAGAGCGGGGGTTGCCGGGATACGCAAATACTCTCGCGCGGCTTGTGCTTGCTTGGCGAAACGCGCGGACTGTGAGAGAGCAAGCCTGTTTGTCTGGACTGGAATTCAAGTAAGAGGATGGGCGGCCAAGCAGAGGCGCGACGATGAGAGAGACAGGGGGTGAGAGAGAAGTTCGGAAGTGCGCTTATCCTAGCATAGCATGTGTAACTGCATTCTGTCCTTCTCGGATAGTAATGCGCACGCTATCCCAATGCACAATATCCGCAGCGGAATGAATGTTAATGAACGTATCATACGCTTGCGCGTCACACGTCAAACTCAACGACATATCGCGTACACGTTTTCACTTTTTAAGTAGAAATATCCATAACAAACGGTACAAAAACTCGACGGTGGTGGAACGCGCTCGTACGGAGTGAATCCCGCTAGAACGATGCGTTTATCCTTCGTACAAGTGCATTTTGCCAATGTCACGTTCCGCTTATTGTGACGGTGATAGCGTGTTGTTGTCCTCCTCTCGTCTCGAAGCCGTTGTGAAATTCCGTATGCGGCAAGTGAGCGCCGGCTGTTCAAATAAAAGATAACGACGCGTGCATCTTCGCGAAACATCATTTTTTCGTACATTGAAACTGGTACTAGAATTTCAGTATCTATTTTAAAGTCCGTCGAAATGGCAGAAAATCTACTATTAGTATAACAAGGATTTCATGTCGTCACACACGTATATTGGTGCTATTGTACAACGAAGTAAATTACAACTAAAAAGAGCTATAAGGGTACATGATACACTGTACTTGAATTGATAGTGATCATTGCAAATTCAATTGCTGGAATGCTTACTCGGTGGATTGATTCCTTGGCCACTGATTGCTAAATACGCGGGAAAGCAGATCAGATCCGTCTGGATCGGAACCACCGTAGGGAAAGCCGCATTTGTGTACCTTGCCGCGCATTGAATTGCGTCAACATGCCGAGCTTTCATCTAAAATCCAAACGGCGGCTATTCCGTTTGTATTATATTGTTTAACAAGCAGATTAGATGGTCGTGTCGTGTAAAGTTTTATGTATACGCAACATGACGATGGCTCACGAAGAAGAATCTAGATTCAGTATAACTTTTAAATATATATAAATGAGAGGGAAAGTACGAAAGAAATAGGAAAAGTGATACGAATGAAAGATACGAAAAGGAAACCAATCTAGTTTCAAAGAACTCTTTTCAAACCTACATTTTTCTTTAACAATGCAACGAAATATAAGACGGTATAGATAGATGAATTCATATCAGATCTGCGAGGTTCGCCGAAATTTAGCTTTTTCTTTTCACGTCGATCTTTCGAAAGTGACCCGAGCAGAAATATATTTTCCTCGCTGGCGCGATCGTACTCCTTTTCGATTATTTCCCCCTCTCCCCCTCTTTTTGCCGTTTGCTACGAAAGATGTGTGATCGGCCCTCGGGGCTTCTGGATAACGACGCGACGAATTGCGACTCCATTGGCCGTTTTTCGCAGCTAAAGCTAGATCGAAAATACATTCGGCGAGAGTAAAGAGGAGAAAAAAAAAAGAGGTAACAGAACGCGTTTTCTCGAACGACAAACCCGACGGCAAGGCTTTTTAACGCGATTGCTCTCTGACGGCGCGCGTCCTGGTCGTGTTTCCGTACGAGCAATTGAATCACTGCCGGCAATCAACAGGAACTTTCGCGCAAAGGGAAAAAAAGTGAGTCGCATGGGCGTTCTGCGATGATTGCCATAACGCGATTTGTCCGTCGCGATTCGCGGCCCAGTTATTGTGCTTTTAGCGACGTTGCTTTGGCCGATTGGTTTTTCATCTCGGATGATATCGCACAAAGGATGGGGGGGGGGGGGAGGGGGAAGAGACGGATATAATCTAAAAACGTAAGGGAAAAATAAAGTGTAGTCTTTATTCTCGTTTTGTTCTCGTTAACGCGTACCGTTCAAAGAATAAATTAATTGTAATGCTTATTGCTACATGACTCGACGAAAGTGACCACAAAGATTTTATATGGGTATCACATTTTTATTATTATATTTCACCGCAATGTCGACTCTTCAATCGGCGATACTTTATGGCTATTACGCGACGTTGTGGAAAGAGCTATTCTTCTTAAAGATGCTTTCACGGCGAGAGGAATTAAGCTCCGTATATTAAAGCCGAGTCGAGTCCCTTAGCCGTAGTGTAGGTGATAAAGCTTAACTTTCTTAGTGGCACATCAATTGAATGATGAAGGTAATAAAAAGATACGAGTATATGCTTTTAACGCCATCATAGCGCTTCATCTTTGCACAGAGCTCGTAAAACAAAGCACCGCAAATAAGGAAACTTGGGTAGAGTATTTCGCGCGCGATTCTTTAGCATATCTCATCCTTTCGCATACTGTATTTTATGAACTGTATATTTATCTTCAGCGTTATTATTGGATTGGAGGCTTTTTAAAATTTGGAAAAATCTGGGAAAAATTTCATATGCAAATGTAGGGGAAAATGTTGACGGAATTTGATGAAACGTTGGAAAAAATTTGGGCATGAATGATTGATAAGCGAAAATATTACAAAAATATAGAAGTATAAAAATTTATTAATCTTGTTATTATTGTTATTCAAGTTGCATGATAAATATGTGAAATATGTGTACCTTAACAAAATATAATGAATTTAATATTTTTTACATGTGGATGTGATTTTTACGAATTTTTATGGAATTCATTAATTCAAAAAGTTTCCTTGAATCAAGTTTCCTACATATTTAAACGTTAAAACGTAACAAAGATATTAATCTTTAGAAGATGCGGCAGCGTTGTCGGAAATACCGATGTCGGTGCCGCTTATTGTACACACATATATATATATATATTTATATTAAACGCGAAGTTACTCGTCACATCGCATTTATTCGTCGGGATATGTCTGACCGTCCGATCAATCGCGCGATGACCAAGCGGTTTGCGTACCGGCGCGGCGGCGGTGCTTCACGAGGCTTGGCTGCAAGTATTCTATTCAAGCCCGCGAAAGCAACTTTCCCCGCGTCCTTCGCAAAGTCACGGAGCGACGGTAAAGCCGGCGAAGGGATGCGCTCGTTACCAAACGGACGGCGACGTGGACGTGACGATGGGAGGGGTCGGGGTACAACACAGTGCAGCGCGGCGGAAATTAATAACTTCGATATCGCCCGTAATAGCCGCGTTTCCGCTAACAGCTACTCGAGGCCCGGCACGGCGCTTTTCACGACGCCGCGTCGCGATGGAAGGTCCCCTTTCCCCCTCTCGCCCTCCCCCGCGACGGACGTTTACCATTGAAACATCTCCATTTCAAATGCCGCGAGGGGAAATATAACATCATAAATCATCGCCCCGAACGGGCGCGCGCACGCCAGCAGGGAATGCGTTAATCTAAGAAGGATTGACGTCCGGCTTTCCTGCAAGCAGGATATAAAGCACGACGCGTCGTGCGAAACGAGGCGTCGTGCTTGCGCGACGCGGATCGTTCCTCACCCCCTCCCGTTGTGCGCCTCGCGCACGTTAATCTTTTCGCGGCTCCGCGATTACGATATTCTCTTCCGTGAATGATTGATAAGCGAACGTATCTCTCGTTCCCGCAACACGCTTTATCTTAGAATAAGTCGTGACGCGACTCGACGTGGCATGCAGAAAGACCACCCATCGCGGAAGAACGGACTTTGGCGTGCCGAAGAAATAAGAGACAATAGTAGATATTAAAACGCATTAGTGTCCCCGCGAGGTGCAGGAGGAGAGGCGGGGATTTTTACTGCAGTCGCGCTGTTATTTCTCGCCGTGGGTATTTATCGCTGCGCGACCACAATTTGCGGCTAATCGACACTCGTCGCAATGTCGATAACTGCCTTGCCGTTGAACATTGACCGTCGTCCAGTTGCACGGCCGGGCAACGGAATGCAATCGAATTATCGTGAGCTCATCACCGGTATTTCTCTCGCTCCCTCTCGCGGCCGGGCGCGTCTCTCGCCTCACACGCGGTCGTTCTCTCCCATTAAACAATACCTTTATGCAAATCATCCCGGCTTAATTGCGACTGCTTTGCATGCGTCGGTTATCCGCGTGACAATCACGGTATCGCGATCGCCAATAGTATCGCTCGCGGCCGCGGAGACCTCTATTCCACGTTGTTTCTCCCGCGCTGCTACCGCACGTGGAATACAATGGCGTTTCGTACGAAGGGGGCACGAAGAATCCTCGACGACGACTGCACACGGCGGCGCCGCGGCACGTCGGTACAAAACATTCTCATTATCCCCTTATCCGCATTCCTGGCTCCTTCAGAAACGCGCCCGCCGCGTATTATTATTGTCATTATGCGTCTTCAGGAATTAGGCACGCGTATTGTTCGGCGCGCAACGATTTAATTTCGCGTGAGAAGAGAGCCGGGCAAGTGGTGGAACTCATTCTCCGGAACCATTTACCGGAACGCGGAGCAATTTAGAATGAAAAAGAGTAATAACTTCCTCTGTAAAGCGTATACAATTAAGATACGCGATCGGGGATCGTAATCTCCATGACAGAGTCACGCATGGACAATGCTTGCATGGGAACCACTCAGAAATAATGGGATTCCATAAACAAAATTAGCCAGGTAAGCGTAAGACGATGCATAATATACTATGGTAATATGATGAGCTGAATGGAGTGCGTGGTTATTATTTGTAAATTAGCTTTTGATGTAATAAGATGCAAAAATGTCTCGTTAAATGTCCCATCAGGCCATCTTATCTCCTTAGCACTTTTAAAACTCGATTAATTGCGATATTTCCTCGAGATTCCTAACGCGTCACTGTACTCCACGAACGTTCTGTTGAACCCTTCTGTTGAAATGAAAAGCGTCTCGCTCCCAATTAAAACGGCAGCAGACATAGGGGTGTGAATTGCAGAAAGGAGCACGGCAATGAAAAGTAATCGTTTTACCGGCGCGAATTCGCGTCTCGCACATATCGCCCCTTTGTAAAGGGCGCAAGTATCTGACTCTCATACCTTGAACCTCGCGTCACTCCCCCCCTTTTTCCCCCGTCCTCGGTGCACACGTCGCACAAAAAAAAAGAGAAACGAGCGAGGTCTGATACTTTTGTGTACGCACCACCTTGGCACGTTGGTAGTCATGGCAACGACACAGACAGAACTCCGACCAGCGCGGTAAAAGCTTGACGAAATAGGGAAGAATAGACAACGACGAGACGCGACCGCACCCGGACGGGGAAGGGGTGGAGAGGGGAGGAAGGAGAGATCCTCTCGACGTGATTCTCGACGTGACGCCGCGAGAACCGCAAGCCCGTGCACGCGACACCTCTTGCCCGCGTGCCTTGGAGCACATCCAGTTTTCGCGCCCTTTGCCCTCCGCTCTCCCCTTTCCCCATCTATTTTCGTATCTCATTCGGATTCCGCCAGTTCGTGTGAGGGACCTGAGGTATTCGTCGAACTCCTGGACGTTGCGTCGTTTATCCCACTCTTGCCCGTCTCGCTGTTCAGGTTGAAATAAATGCATTGCGACGAGATAATTGATATGTAAAAATACATATTCAGTTTTACGTCGCTTCATTCAAAAGTGATAATATATATAATAGCTGAGGCGAATGCTAAAAGAGATCTTAATTAATTGCTTAATAGTATATTTGCATACCATCTTTGTTAAGACAAAGAATACAAAAACAAAGTTTGGTACATTAAAAAATAAAATCTTAGGGTAAAGAATCTTTAAAAAAATAGGTTCTAATAATTATTTTACAATCATCTTGCTCGCGTATGAAAATCGCACTTATGTTTTTAAAAGCTCTATTGTGCTTGAATGAATTGAAGAAATTTCATTTTCGTAAGTTGATTTTTAAACTTGTTTTTAGAGAATTAATTAAAAATGCGCTCTTGCATTGTTTATGTAACCGAGCAAAGTCTCGGTAATCCTTCTGTCAGCTTGAGCGCGAAAAGGTTCATGTTGGGACCATCCGCTTGCATGCCTTGGAGCACATCCAGCTTTCGTAACCTTCACGAGCTTTCCTCTCTTCACTTCGTATCTTTATCATTCGCATTTCGGTCGCGTCGTACGCTCTCGTAATCTCATTTAGCATTGATTTCTCTAACTGTAATCTGAATTTCCTCTATGTCTCTCGTTTTTACATATTAAAATTACGTTGTGGTTCTCATTAAGGAAAGATATTCAACAAACCGTAATCGGCATTAGTCGACACGTGGAAAAGAAAAGTAATATTACTTCAACTTTTTCTGAAATATAACATTGACGCAACATTGTGTTACTCGAATCGTTAAAAGAAATAATACAGGATACAAACCTTCTAGATATACAGTTGTTAATTGGACATCCATGCAATTACTGTTTATTCCCGGCACATCAAGCTTTATACGATCGCATAATTGCTCGTTAGAACACAGTGAATCTGCCTTTAATACGAGGTGCACGTTATTTTATTATTGCATACGCGCAATATTGCCAGGAGAATTCTAGATTAAAATCCGGCTTTATTCAGCTTAACGATATTGATCAAATATTTTTACTAATTATAACCGTATAATTAATTATTCACTTCTCGGAGGCCGGCCACCACGTTCCGATGCGAACAATATCGTTCGAATGAAAAATGGATCGCCCGATAATATTGGCATACTCTCGTCATTTATCTCGGTCGGTCCATTTATTTGACGGTGTAAAAAAAATAGCGAACTTTAAACCGATATTGACCCAACTCCGCCGACACGGGCCGTGGAGAGGCTGCACCGCGAAAAGGACACGCCGTAAACCGCGAAGATTACTCCTTCAATATTCATGTACTTCCGTCATTACCATAGAACTACCTCTAAAACCGGTCTGCCCGATTCTCCCGGGATGGAGGTAGGTGTCGAATAATTTATTTCGACATCGGCATTCGCGCAAATAAATCGCACGCTGACAAGACTATGAAGCCGATGATATTCGTCAAATGGTGATGCAGATCCTATTTGTAACGCACTAGAACTTAATAGCTATGTACCATCGAGTAGGTAACTAGACAATATTTACGGTAAAAAATATTTCTTACCTCTAAATATTGTACGTACGTTTAATGTGTGCAAAAATTTTTTTCAGTCTTTTTGTTATACTTTTTTCTTTAAGCACTTTCATGAATTATTAGTATTAATCCCTGAAAGGTTTTATTCGTTCGTTTCGATGTCCAAGTAATTCCAAGTACGATCAGCGATAATCGGCCAATTGCTTCTTTCGGCTATCGTAGATCTCGCGCGATGAGTCGCGTTTATCGGGTAACCGACGTGGCGGAGACCGGGAGAACAGCCGCGGGCTTAGATAGAGAAGCGCTTCGAAACGAAGTAAATTGTTGAGGAGGAGGAAGAGAAAGGAGAAGAGGAATGCCATTACTCCGCCCGTGAAGCCGAACTCCTACGTGGGGCGCAGGCGGGAACAAGGCAGGCGTTGGATGGGACAGGTGCAGAAGGGAGAGCGGGAGAAGAAAGTGGATTTTAATACCGCTTATTTTATTCATGCTTATAACCCGGCTTTCGCCCGCTAAGGATTTTCATAATAACGGACTTGTCCTCCCTCTACTTCGGGGGTCCGCAGGCGTTATAGGCGAGAAGGTAGTCCATGTCGAGCTGACGAAAATTTACCCGAGAAAACAGAACTACCAGTGACCCTCGCAAATGCAATATTCTCGGTATATTTTCTTTCCTAAGATTAGGAGAAGAGATTTGATGATGTGAGAAACGTAATGTATGCGATGTTAAAAATGGAATTTAAAAAATTTATAAAAGTGTCCGATAATTATATCTCGAAAAATAAATATTGATACAATTTTATAATTGCGTTTTTCACGCGCAAGTTCATGCTTGAAGAGAATGTTAAACGGCAAGGAATCGGCGAATATACTGGCAATTATAAATTCTTCTCGCTAATCGTTGTCTGACGAAATTTAAGTCATCGTCAAGATCACCGCGGAAGGACCATTTACAAGATGTCTGGCAGCGTCACGTACGTCTTATAGAATCCCGCTACTCCAAAGTAGTTCGTGTTTGCGAGGTTTTACGACTGTCCCCCCGAGGGCCCAGGAACATTGTCTTTCCACTATGTAAGTATGCTCTAGCCGGATTGCCGACTCCGTCTCTCTTTCTCTCCCTCTCTCTCTCTCTGAAAATCAAATTTGGCACGCTGGTGACACTTCTTCCTCGACATTTCACTTCCGGGTACCAACAAACGTTTCCCCAAGTTGCATCTTCGCGACTTTATTATGCGCGTCACACGCGAGGCACTCGGCAGCTACTTTCTGGCCGCGAACTTCCGATTTTTCTGGTCATAACTCGAGCGTGTAAACCTGAGCTTGCAGAATACGTAAGACGCTTCTTGACCCCGACATCTTCTTTTTACGCGATCGGGCCGGAGAGAAGAATGTTAACTTTTCCCCCTCTCCGTGAAAAGTTTTTTCCCACTCCCTCCCCTCTTCTTGTGTTGCCTCTCTCCTTTGCTCTCCTCTTCACTCACGCGCATCGGCTTTTTCTCCTTCACGTTGCTTTAAAACAATTCAACGAAGGAGCAGCGAGGAAGTTTTGCCCGGACGCATACCAGACAGTGAGAGCGAGAAAGGGCCAGGGAGCGAGGAAGAGTATGAGGGAAGATGGGGTAGAAAATCGCAGACTTTAATAACGCGTTTCCGCCGGTACGTGAAATTCTTCTCGCGTTGAGGTACAATGCGGAAAATCGAGAACACCCCGCCGCGGAAAAGGGCGCACGAAACTCTCCTCCGTAATTTACGGGGAAACGTGCCGGGAGTCGAAAACCGGGCAAATATCATTGCCCGCTTCTTTTTCCCCAGTGGTCCAGTTATAATCAAGGGATACCCTCACCGAGGAACCAATTGAATTTGTCGGCAGCCGTCCGCACTATTTCCACCACCCCTCGCGAAGAACTAATTATTAGACCGCGGAGTTTCAGTTACACGTGCGCCCTACCTGAACTTTTATTATCGAGCAACGAAAAGCTAGTTGAAACGGGTCAAAAGCAACCAGCGAATAGCACTTCCTGTTTATTGCATTTATTAATTTATTTTTCGCCTAATAAAATTATGATAACTCAAAATTCTCAGAAATTTCTTAAAGGGAGAAAAGATTACATTATTTTTTTTACAAAAAATATAAAAAACTGTTATTATTCATATATTATTATTTAATCTAACAATTATATAATTATGTTGTTAAAAGTTACCTTTCAACGATTTAATTTGATTTGCATCGGTATTAAAAATTTTGATCAAACGATATATCGTGTGTATTTTTCTTAGTAAGCTTGTACAATATCGTTCAAACGTATTATTAAAACGAGCAAAGAAACAAATTACACTTAAGAAAAGGACACAGAAATTATCGCGTTACCGTTTAAATCCACGCTCGAGAGAATGTTCGCGCTACCGGTGCGCGAAGACAAGACGAAAGGCATTTCCAGGGCAGAATCTCGGGGATTGGATAATTTTTCGTGTCCACCTTCGCGTACGCTCGAGGTGTACGTACTTACAATCTAGAGTACGTGTCGGGAGGACAGAGATGGAGGATCGGCGGCCTCTATAAAACGGAAGAGGAATAAGAGGGCGAGAGCCAAGGCAGGCGTAGAGAGTGTCGCGCGCGGATGCAGCCGGCTGTAACGTAACCGAGTCTGGCGCCGTATTTGTCTTTCGGTGCAGCTATTCTCCTCGTGCCTCACTTTGCTCTCACTTCCGCATCGTACCGTCTTTCTCGTTTCTCTTTATCTCTCAGCATCGCCGCCAGAACGGCGTACGGTGTTTATGTCCTATGCGCGAAGGTGTTGCAAAGCAATTTCCGGGATGTTGTCACAATCACGGTTAATCATTGCCGGAAAACCTCAGTATATAAAAACGGAAGAATTTTAATTTAAATGACATCGCACAGCCTTGGTTCAAGATATTAAGTTTTTTTTTTATTCTTAAGTTTCTGAAGTATACAGATATGTAAGATTAAGTTAAAAGAGAGTTAACTAACGTTTGTAAATTAATTATTAGATTATATTATTCTAAACAGTATATTATTAAAACAAGACGTTTTTCTGAAAGAATTTATTTTTGAAAAGTTAATTAAGTTATTAATTCTTTGATTATTGCCGAGTAAAAGTTCTACTTTGAATAAAATTGCTTGTGCACCCTTATTCGTACAATCTGATTTATTTTTTAAAGACATTTTATGCAACATTTGTAATTAAACAAACTATTTTAAAAGTATATTATAAGTTATGCTATAATTCTTGAAAATTCTTAATAAATTAAAAATTAATTGATAATATAAATATTATTAGAAAGACAGGCACATTGTATAAACTCTATTATAAAGATAAAGAAAGTCTAAACATTTATTATTTCAATATTTGTTTTTCCCTAATTTTAAATAATTCAAGGTATTCCTATACGACAAAAAATTTTAATTACAGAGCGTGCCGCGATAATTGAAGATGCCCTGTAAGAGTGACGACAACGTTCGCAACAAAAATTTCGTCGAGCAGTGGGAACTTCGTATTATCTTCCCTTTCTGGGATCTCCTTCCCGTTTCCTTCTCGTCTCAATTTCCCGTCAGCTGTTACACCCTCGCCGCCGGACTTCCTTCGCGGTGAGAATACTCGTATCGGCAAGATGGATGTGCGCGAACATCGATCGACATTGATCACTTAAACAGGAGACGTTGCGAGCGATTATCGCGACGTTTCGCGAAATTTTATGAGGACGCAAGCAATAGTAGAATATCTCCGTCGGTCCGATGACATTTAATTCAAGATCATGGGGATCTTATCAAGGGACAAGGTATATTAGGCACCTTTTGTACAAGTTCCTCTTTTTCACATGCGCGCGCTTCGTTTCGAGTCGGAACGGGCGTCGGCGACAACGACAACGACGATGAAGAGGGTGAACTCGGCTCGGCCGTTTTATCGCGGCTCGCCGCTGAGCAAGCAGGGACTCCATCTCTCACGCAACTTCAGGATTTGATGCATGTGCCGCCGGAACATTTGTTCGATCCCCCTCGAGTTTCCTCCCCCGTCTCACGTTCGTTCCCTCCTCCCAGCCCTTGGGCCGCCGCATACCCTCCGAGAAGCGGCGGGTCTTCTCTCTCTCCTCAGTGTCTTCCTCTTCCTCGAATTTCTTCCTCCGCCGCGTCCGCCTCGTTCACCCGCGCGTAACCCGCGCCACAGCCGCCACCACCACCGCCGCGCCGCCGCCGAAGAGGGTATTGGACCTTCGCCGTCTTCACGGTGTAGGCAGGTTTATTTTTATTCCATACGATTCATTCGATTGAACATGACTTGTGGTTACAGCCCGGGCGATATATTTCCGATATTACGGGACGACATTCCAACTCCCGTGGTCCCGCGAGTCTCTTGTATTCTTTGCCCATATCGCTCGTCCGTTCCCGCGCGCCGCCACCACCCTGGCCCTGCCGGCGAGTAAAATACTACGACCTCTCTAGAATAATAGTGGCTTCCGGGGAATTCATGGATGTGCCCGCCCGCTTTCTCGCGGCGCGGGTGAGAGAATGGGGTGCGCGATCGTTGCAGCTGGTTCGATTTCGGAAATTAGCCCCCGGTATTTCCTGCAGCTCTTTTGGAGATCCTTTGTCAGGTGTACGGGTCGTCCGGACGCTACCGCGTGGCGATTCGTTAATCCGCCTAAGATGCATTAGAGTACAATGGAAGATCTTTATACCCGGTCTTAATTACAGCGAATAACTGCGGCCGTAAAAGAGCGAATCAATTTTTTTGAGAGCGATTGATTTCTCGATACGTTATAAGTGACGTAATATATATAAATTGTTGCAATCCTCGAATATTTCCCATATTCGAGGATTGCAACAATTTATATATATTACGTCACTTATAACGTACACGAGTATTGTATAAATATTGCACACACGTATTTTCACGTATTACCAAATTTCCATGTGAATATATTGCAGCCAGGTATTATGATTAAACCGCGGAAGCGTAAATACAATAAGTACAGTGCGCAACCGCTCGAAAATGTCTGAATTAACAAGTCTAGCGGCAGGTGCGAAGGCCAATTTAAAGAAGTTAAAGTCTCGTCTAACGTTTGTCATTGTACAGAGCAGTTTTCGTGCGATGTGGTGCCGTTATTGCGGAAACAGCGGACGCGCGCTCGTTGCAAAACGCCGGGCCATAATAATTGCGCGGCAACGTTAATTCGTTTCCCTGCTCGCGCGAATAATTTTCTACGTAAATACGTGCATGCATAATAGCGTTTCTCCTACCCCCGCCGCGACCTCCTAATTAACACGTTACACTGTCCTAACGCGTCGCTTCGCCCGAAATCGATACAGCGCGGCATTAATTATTGCTTTACGATGGTCCTTGATTAAATCACGATATCGCTGGTTATGTCGACTCGGATGTCGTAACCAATAGTAACCATCCAGTAAACACTTTGTCGCCTGGCCTGGGGAAAATTCAGTTTGCCGCCCGCGCATTAACTCCATTTTGTAATATTATCGCTATCGGGACGTTGCACGGCTAACGATACTGTTGTAATTACGCGTGCCACGACATAACTAGGTGCTCAGTAACGGTCTCAACGACATTAATGCCTTTTATTGGTTTCCCTGCGAAATGTTTTCACAAATATGCGCTTGCCGTTTACCTTTAATTTAAATGCGAAAGTTGCTCGAATAACACAGACAAAAATTTATTAAATGTTTTTTTAGTGGAAGAGAATAAAAAAAAGAAAGGATAGCACAAAATCAGAAGACTTATATGTAACAATTAGAATAATGATTTGAAGCGATCGTTATTGAGGTCGAAACCTCTTTAGTCGAAATTTCTTCCCGTTTTATATAAACGAAATACAACATTATAAAATAAAATAGATGATTTTATCAAGATTTATTTTTACATTAAAGAGAAAGTTTAGAAATAATTATTAAATGAAATAATTATATATTTTGCGGTTAATGATAACCCGAGAATAATTTTAATTTTTTAAATATTTAATAATTATTATCAAACATTAATATAATCAACCGTTTAATAATATTTATTATATAATTTGAATAGTAAAGTAAAATTTATTTTTGGTTATACTCATACTAATTGAATATTTAATTGACATTATTTCACTCGTCAGTAGTTTTATTACTAAATTCATTTTAGTGTGTTCGTATATGTGTACGGTTTCTTCTAATACAGATAATTAAAATTAGATTAAATTAGATAATTTAATAGATGTCATTAAAATGTTTTTATCTACATTTACAATGTCGAATGAAACGCAGCGAAAATAGTCAAAGTATCAGTTAGTACCTATTCTGTTTATAATGTGTAATAGTTAATTTTCGAAAGCCTAGGGACATTTTGATGATGATGACTGTTCGGTTGAAAGCTCGATAATTCGTTTCAGCTACCTCTCGCGTCGTAAAGGTTACTAATTAAGCGACGCAATGGCAGTGCTAATAAACGGATGTGTTGACACTAATACAATATATCGGTATTGTAAGGGAGCGACCGGATAACTAATGGCATACCTGAATTATCCGTTAATGAATAGCGACGTGTGGGCAACCCAGATTTATTCGATTATTTGCGCGATTGGTACTAGTTCGTGGCGTGTCTACTCAAATTAATAATTTCGAAAAGGTCTTCACGCATCGGTCATTAAATGACAACTAAAGCTCGCTTTTGTTCGATTTAATCTATTAACCAATAATAGCGGCTAATTAAGTTGCGACAACCGTTTTAAAAAATTCAACGTGTAAGCGTATTTATACAAGTTTGTCTATATCAATTTAACTCATCACATCTTATCAATATAAACGACATGCACGTCTATTTAAAGGACGGAAATTTTCTTTATAAAAGGACTTACTATACGTTCAATTTAGAAACCAGAGCATTCGTCTTTTGGCCTTTCTGATTGTGAAGAATTTATACTGACAGAACAACTGATCGCAAAAAGAAAATGCGCTTTCAAGTAATGTGAAGCCAGAATTATAAAATCGACAGATTTCCAAATCTGTCAGAGTAGAACGAAAGAATCACTTGCATAAGTAATCGCTTCCTTATAATAATTTTGTTACTTTGAATTGGGGCGAAACAAGCTGCTTCTTTCCAATTAATTTTAACTCAAGCTTTTGATTGTATACGCTTTTTGTAATTTGTGCAGAATAATCCATAAAATAAAAATATTCGCAAACATCGGAAGTAATTAAAAACTTTATTCTGATAAATATAAGACTCTGATATCCAACTAAATCATTTTCATCTTTACTACTGCGCTAAATGTAAAATCGTCGATTCTGTTTGTTCAAGAATTGGAATGAAAATAATCGAATATAAATTTTCATTTGTGCACGTGCGATTGTCCACTCTTGAGCAGTTACAGTCTAAAATTTTGATCGAACAATATAGTTTTTAAACGAATGGTAAAATCGGTTGATTTAAATTGCAAAAGGATAATTTTTCATTTTAATATACGCGAAATCAAACGAAAGGCTGAAATAAATAAATAAATAAATACAAATCGATGAATAATTATTGTGCGTGATAATCGAGAAAATATTTGTTTCTACCAGCAAGTATTTTATTATGTATTAAATCCATAAAATATTCCATTATTGCTTTAAATATCTACTTTAATAATTTGTTCCATATACCGTTCACTGTTGTTGCAGAGCAAGGACAAAACACGAGCAAGAAGAAGACAACGTTTTCGAGGCTACTGCGAGGATTGAAGACGCACAAAAAAGAGAAACAAGGCCAACAAGCACAAGCATCTCCCAGGCATGGTCGCGCAAGGATGGGCGTTCCACAAAGAGTAAGTACTCATGTAATATTAAAAATTATGTCTGAAAAGATAATGACGGTATCTTGTCGGGCCGATCGATTCATGCTAAATTGAATTTCATGTTAATCCGAAGTTATAAAATATTGCGTTCACAAACAGGATCGGAATAATGCACAGAATGCCATGACTCTCGAAGTTTTTCAGTACTGTTGGTTTATTTTATTAATGTTTTTTGTCACGTCAGAAGTACGGCAGCTGAAATAATTCACCGTTGCATTTGGCTCGATTATCGTGCGCGTACCGTCTCAAAAGATTAGGTTTTCGTCGCGTGAGGATAACTTCTCGAGGCAAAACTCGCGCGCGACATCATTTAATCCCGCTTCGCGGATCCGCAGTCGTAAACGCGTTCGCGTAAATCAATGTCACGTAATTGCGTGACCGCACGACGTTATCGTGTGTGTGAAGCTCCTGCGTGAGAGATTCCGACGACTAAATATGAAACCTCGCGCGTGTGCAAGGTAATTTCCATCGCCATTGCTACCGCTCGTGCTTTTATTAAGCACATCCAGTAAGCAGCGAGCTGCTGACAACACGAATGAACTTGAAGGAATTCCCGTCCATCTAGTATGCACAGATTTTTTTGTATGCTGAACATCTATCGTTACTTTGAAAAGTCATCCGACGTGATATCGTTCGTTTTTCATCGCGTTATTGTGCCGTTCAAGAGCCAAACACGAGCTCAGCTTTAATGTGCGTGCTAATGGCAATTCGTTTTTTCGCTATTAAATTGTAAACTTATTACGTAACTCTAAATGAAATAGCTTATTTGAATCGGAAACGTCTGTACGCTGTTTAATATAATGCTCACTGTCGAGATTTTAAATTTATTCTCAAGTTTTTTAATTAAATTTTTAATGTTTCTAACAGTTAAAAAAATATATGTAATGTATTAAGGATAATTTATATATAAAACGATTCCAATATGAATCGAAATATTTAAAAAATTTTACAACTTTATTCAACATATTACTAATTTATAAATTACATTGGAGATAGCGTGGCGCAAAACACTACAAAGTATCCATCCGGTCGAAATAATGCATAAGTAAAAAATTGAACGAACGTACTTGAAATGAAGTTCGATTGCAATTATTTTCCACATTAATTTGAATAATTTTTGCGGCGCACTCTCGTGTTTTGCTCAATGAAATGTTTTCCACAAAAATGTATCCAATTAAAAAAAAGTTTCCGTTAATAATTTTGCGGCACGCGTGATTCTGCATGTGTAACAATTATCGATTTATCGTGTTCCCGTTAGTAGCGACTCTTTCGCTTTCTCTTCCCCGACGATCCATTCGTCTATCCCGATAACAATGCGATACTACAAATCGCAATTAAAAATATTGACGAAAATCAATCGTATACATTTCTGTGAACAGTCATTCAATTAGGGAAGAATGGGTTTTTTTTATGAATGTGTTGCAACGGTTTTCTTATTTAGAACTATTATAACAAACTACGATTGTTAGAATTCACCACAAAGGATCTATTTTACAAGTTGTTGTGAATAATTCAAATGATTAGTGTCGCATGACGTCAATTACTACATACGTTACTTCAATATTATATTTAATAGTACGTTTCTATTTCGCAACTCATATAGGTGACAAAATAATTACGCCCACGCTACGCGTATTAATTTTTCATTTCTACATTAAGATATTATAATAGCAACTACGCGCTGTATATATTGTTGGCATATGAGCTTTTAATTTTGAATTGATTGCAAATCTAGAGAATGGAAATAATGTGACGCGCTACGTGGAAAATTCTATACATTTCCGACACGAAAAGAAAGAGAAGCTCCATGCATCCGTAAGTGCTACTGAAGAAGTAAAGACACCTAAGATTTCCCATGTGTCGCCAATTTGTTAACCTACGTCGACGACTTCGCGTCCCATGTGGCTCGCCGTCGCGGGTGCATCTAATTTTATCCGTAGATTAGTCGCCCGCTATATATATATATATATATATATATATATATATTCGAAGATCTCGCGAAATAAGGTCGGAGACTGCGGTTGATATTGCTCCTAATGAAATTTTAGCCTGGCGATCATTTATGCCGGCTTAGGTCTTACTTTTAGTGCAGCTTGCTGTACCGCGACACGGTTAAAGTAATTGAATGATAGCCACCATTATCGAATCCGAAACTCGCGTGCGAAAGAGCCATCTCGATAGCGGAAACGTAGAACAACGGAAATGAATATTTTACGTTTCAATTCGCACATGGATGCAATTTCGATTTAAATGCAACGGCGGACAAAATGTCGCGGAGCAATTATATTCGTATTAATTTCGGCTTTTGTAGAACAGTTATTATTATTATTAGCATTACCTGCTTTCCGTTTGGATCAAAACTGGAAATTTTAACAAAAAAAGGTCATAACTGAATATTTTACATTGGCAGTTGCAAATAGTCGAAATTACGGCTTTGAGGTACGTCGATAAAACACAATTGTCGCATAGCTTTTTTTTTATATCGGTTTTTTCCAAAATTTCGATAAATTTCGGTATGTAATATCCCGCACGCGCGTATACGAACGCGTTTCCTGGGACGCGTGATTTCTGTAAATAAATCTCGAAGGTAAACAAAGCTTAAAATTATAAACCAGCGGCGGGTATCGCGCGGATGAAAAGTTTCCTGTAAATGAACATTTCCCGGAGGCACACGGTAGCGTAGCTTTCGTGTATTAACGGCAAACAAGCCGAGGTTGAGTTGCTCTTGATCTCTGTATGCGTATTCTGTCCGCGTGCACAGGCCGCATCAATGTGTGTGCACGCGCTTGCACCCGTGCATAATGCGGGCGACCGGCGAGCCTGCAAGTGCCAGCAATGAGATTCCCACGCTTAGTTTAAAATATATACATGTGTGTGTGTGCGTTTGTGTATGTGTCCACTACCGTGGCAGTATCCGAATTTAGAGCGTAAATGCATCTTCGAACAGAGAACGTTAACTCGTTGACCCGCGCAGGTAAATTTATGCGTATGCAATTCGGAAAAATGTGTTTGCGTTACGCTCGGCGATAAAGTGAACGGCGTATTTTTCAGCGACGCTGCGAACCCGTATGGATACATGAACCAGGGAGGAAATGGATTTTATCTTCTTCGGCCGTGTGCGCGAGCAGAAGAGAAACGTGGCGAGAAATTCGCGAAGTTTTCACGATATCGTATGAAAACGCTTCTGTTTATTATGCAAACACGAAAGTTGCCGAAACAAATAATAGCGAAATTTAATTAGATTTCTTGTCCGGTTTTTTTTTTATTTTTTATCGCAATTCTTTCAATTATAACAAACGGAATGCATAAGCAATTTCGAAATTAAATTTTGAGAAATTGTATTAACCAGTTTTCTATCAACTTTCCGCGACTTTGCATTTCTAGAAAGATTTTTGTGCTCTGCCATTTTCTTAACCAAGGAGTCGGTTGTTCCAACTTCTTGGTAAACTTACCTATCAGATAAATATATGTTTGTCTTTATTTATTTAAGAAAAGAAATGAAGATAGACACATGCTAATAGGTAAGTTTATTCAAGAAGTTGGAACAACCGGCCCTAAGTGTTATAAATACAAAAGAACATTTAACATGTGAAACTTTTCGTACTTCTTTAATTCATCATAAATTATTTTAGATTAACAAGCTTTAATAATATAATATAATTTATTCTTAAACCTTAATCAAAGTAAATACAAAATTATACGAATACGAAATAAAAATAGATATAAATCTGAAAAAATTTCAACGAGAATTAAAAATGTTGAAATTTTTATTAATTCATATATACATTTACAAACATATACACATTCGCATACATAAATTTATAAAAAATCATTAATTTACATGTAGCTGTAACATAAATATTCAATACGCTTAATAGGTTTGCTTATAGCTAATATTAAAAAATTTTACACGTTGAATATTTTGTTGGCTCTTCTTCAGATTTTTTCGATTTTTTTAACATTGAATAAAGGGGGTTTAACACTTTCTTATTTTTGTAATCAAAACATTTTTACTGTTATACTCTGTCAAACATTTATCTTTGTATTCTCCAAATATTTCTGGTGCGAGTCAGTAAAACATACGCAGATCGGGCAATGAGATCCCGATATGACTTTATACACGCGGCGATTTTAAAACTAAAAATTGACTTTGCATAGATCGACGCGTCTTGATTCACGTTACGGAGTTCAAGAGTACCGTCGTCGCTCTCTTTCATCCGCGGTCGAGTACAACAGGTATGTCGCGCAGATGAATGTATGCAACGCGCGCGCACGGCAGCGAAACTCGCCTCTGAAAAAGCCGAGAACGTCGATAGTACTTGGAATGAAATTTGCTCTTAAGAGTCCTCGGTGTCCCCTGAGCCGCTCGCTCTCAAGGAGCAACGATGCCCACGGAGTCACGTCGCGTCGTTCCTCCTCGCGGCCGGGCTAGGCCGCAGGACTTAGTCGATGCACTCGATGCTCGAAGACGAAGGAACGACGAGCAGCGGCGAGACGAACCGGCGGCATCCACCGTGACGAAAATTGAATTATGCCGGCGGGCACGAAGCGAGGCCGATACACGGTCGTACACGGGGGTCGTCGCAGCCGCAGCGAGACTGCGGTTTCCACGCCGCCGCAGCGATTTCAGAGGTGACGGAGATGGCGAAGGAGAAAGAGAGGGAACGAGAGCAGGGGAAATGAGAGAGACCGAGTGAGATTCGCCAGGAAACGAGGTTACTCAGCGGTAGCGGGGATCATCTGAGTTGGTCAGCCATCGCTGCAACGGAGAGGTCGGACTCTCCATTTGACATGCGGACGGGGCTTTGATCATCTCTCTTGCCGCGGCTCTCTCTTCTTCGGCCTCTATTCTCTCTCCCTCTTTCTCTTCCTCTTCCTCTTCCTCTTCCTCTTCCTCTCGACGTGGACCACCGCGGTGTCTGGTGGTTCCACTGGCCGCAACGGCTGATATGATGAGAGCGTCAGAGGAGGAAGGGAGAGAGAAGGAGAATCCATCGCTCTCGGGCGAGTATCGCTACCACGCTACCAGCAACGATCGCTAGCCGCGACTATGATGGGTCAGCGAGCCCACGTCCGACGAGTTCTCCGAGGATGCGATTCCGCCAGATGGAATATCGCGGCCTGTCAGCGGCCGTACGAATCGCTTCTCCCGTGCGCCGACCCGCGGCATCCTACGTGCCTCCGTCCCGTCGCGATTGCAACGTCGACGCGACGCGACGCGACCGACCGCACCGCGTCATTCGTCTTGTTTCGGCCTGACTGCTGTCAGTAGTGGTAGTAGTGCGCGCCCAGATGGGAATCTAATGGCGTACTCACCGCGAATGCGCGCGCTCGCTCGTTCGCTCGCCGAGCGATTCGCGTGACCGCAACTGCAACGCCGAGAGCTCGCGCCGCGCCGTTGCAGTTGTCGAGGGGTTGATAGGTCGTTCCGGCGACCAATGACGTCCGGATACTTTGAACACGTACTCGTTGCGCGCCTGTTCGTTCTCTCGGTCCCAGCGCAAATTTTCAATCTACTCTCAATCAGGGTCGTTGAAAATTCGATCCTATCTAGTTAAGAAAGAAATGAGCTACAGAAAGAGCCATCTTTTTAAAGTGTTGTAATTGAGCATCGCTTACTTTATTATAAAGTGCCATAATGTCGAATTGTCTCTCTCATTCGGGTATCTGAGCGGAGGAATATTCTCTCAGGATTAAGGATCTAAGATATTTTATCGCGTTTGATATTGGGGATTGTGTCATAAAATTTTGAAGGGTGTCGTAAATACAGCACACAATTGAAGCGCAACCTCGATTCCACTTTCGCAGGAAACGTTTATGAAAGTATTAGAAATAACACTTTTTAACAGCGTAAAAAAGAAAGGTCTTTACTAGAGACTACGTCAAAACTTTCCGAAACCGTTATTAGAGACTCAGTCGTGATGCTCGTCGGAGGGAAATCCAATGTTGAATCTGGCAAGAATTAATATGCGTTTCGTGATTGACGTGAACATAAATCTAACCTGGTAGTCTGGTCACGTTCCAGGAGATTGCGCTTCAAGCTTAACACGTAAGTTACTACATTCCACTCAGGTCGGGTGATATTCTAAAAAGGAACAAAGTAACGAGGGGCGATAACAACGTATACTTTCTGTATTTTCTTTAATCGTTGCGTTTCCAATGCCGCGATAAGCACATAAACGTATAAATAACGTTTACAAAAGCAAAAAAACGACTATCCAAGCGAAACTACATTTATATCTCTCGATGCGTTGTTCTCTTATTCTGTAACGAGCACTTGCGATGTGCACAAGAGACGCGATCGTTGCGAGCTACTGAAGTACTGACCGTGCTTTTCTTTTTCTCAACACTTGAAGAGTTCACGTCGAGTACTCCTAGGATTTATCCTATCCGCGCGGCGATACTTCGCCCGTGCTGAACCGCCCGGTGCACACTGTAAGCACTATGTGTGTGTGTGTGTGTGTGTAATATCACAGTCACCGATTCGCGCATTTCCGCGCTCTCGCTGTTAACCAGTCGCGATGTCATCGTGTCCGAAGCGCTGAAAATCATGCCGTTGAAATGCGCTTGCGAGCCATTATCACGGGGGAACGGGTGCATTAACGAAAATACGCTCGAGATACATCGCGAGTCTGTAAAGTGCCACTCGAAATCTCTTCCTTGAACGCTTTTTCGTGGATGTTGAATATTATCGTGAGATTTCGCCGCGCGTTTCTCGCCAAAAGAAGAAAGACAAGCGATGCGCTTTTTATTATAATGGATAGCGTGCTCTCGATGAGTAAGCACGCGATGTACAAAGGCTGCCGGCAAAGATATGTAAATTTAAAGTGGTTTAGAGCGAATTGAGAGACTTATAGCTACTTCACAATCCATTTTCAGGAAGAGAACGCGTTTTTATTTTTTTAATTTTTTTTTATGAAAACCTGATATACAGAATAATTGGATTGAAAAACATTATGACACATATATACATATATACATATATGTTACTCATAACTATCGGAGGAAAAATGAATGTAAAATGTAAAAATGTCGGTCTGATTCAATATCTAGTGAGTGACTGGTATTGATTAAATTTTTTTAACTCATTATTAATTATTGGCTACATTTTCATAATCACTTTTGTAACTGCTGTATAATAATACTATATGAAAAAAATAAGCAAATGGTATTGTCTTTTCTCAGATTAAAAAATTGGATCTAATAATCTTATTTTATCTCCTAACTGAAAATTTGTAATAACATATAATGTGAATTATATGCATAGATTTTCAATACTTATAGTGTATATCTTTATATGATGTATATCAAATAAATACTAAGATACAATTAAAAGACGAATAGATTAAATTGTTACTAAGAGAGAAAGAAAGAGAAATGAAAGTTACATTACTAGCTATGTAAGACACAATTTTTTTATTTGACTAGACGAACATGACATTCACTTTCCATTAGAATAAATATAAATACATCTAATAAAAATCTATTATATGCAAAGCCTTTAAAATTAAATTAAAATTTAATACTACTAAATAAAAATAAAAATATTTTTTTATCATCCCTAACGTACAACGTCCGTGTTCTTAAAGTTATCGTACTGAATGCAATATTAAGTGGATTTACGCTTAATACACGCTTCGGAAACTCTCTTTAAGAATAACAGCGACGATCAAAGAAAGTAGATCTTTAAACAGGATAATTATTCGCTATGGGGCCTGTAAACATTCGACGAAAGAAGGCTCCCAAACGTAAATAAGATGAATCGCCTCGCTTTATATGCTAATGTTAAGGTCGTGAAATACAGTCAGCTGTTAACCTCGTGACCTTAGCTATTGCATCAAGAAGGTATTTCCTTTGCGACAGTGGCCTCGTTCAAATAGAGATAGGATTAAACAAGATATCTCAAAAAGGAAATCACTCGTTTAAAGTTTATTAATAAAATATATTAAAGAAACGAAAAAAATATATTAGTACATATTTACAAATTAATATCAATAATAAATTAATTATATTTACTAGAGAGAAAAAGAAGTGACAGTAAAAATAATATTAATATATAGATGTAAAACAAGGTTTAGCATATTCATAATAGAAATATATAAGTTATACGTAAGTGTTTCACAAAAATAATATATTGATTCTAAACATTTCTATTACGATTTTAACGATTTTTGTTCCAGTTTTAAAAACGAGAGATATGTAAGCAATTCTTAGACTTGCGTTATCAATATTAATGATATTTCTAATATTGTCACATAATAACATACATTCTAATGGTATCAATAATATTGTGCGGGTTCATTTTGTATTTTTTATCTTTATTAGTTCTGATTATATTGATCAAATATTTAATTGGCATTATTTTATTCAATATTTGGTAGCTATTATCAAATCCTTTTTTCTGTATAACTAAATAGTTATATGTTTTCTAAATTTTATTAAAAAAGACGTACGCTTTTATTCAACGATGCACGTATTTATTTTCTCGTAATAAAGAGTACATCACAACTAAGGTAATCGAAATACATCGGCCGTAATACGAGGTATGTCGATAAACTTAGCAGACTCCACCACGCACGAGAAATATATCCCTATGCTCGCCTCTCCAGTGAGCCAATCCACTTTCACCGGTTCGTACGATGGCGGCGGCGGCGGCAGCCAGACATCCTAATTTAATTTCGGGCGTGCATCATCGCTTACGGCGATGGCTCGAAAAGTCGCGTCACGTGGCGCAACATGCTTGCGGCTTCGTTCCCTCGAATGAATCCTCTTAAAAGTCGATCGTCGGGAGGCTCGCGCTGATTCTGTTATTTTCTCTTTGTTTCGTCAACCACATTCTCCCGCGAATGTGACGAGAGAAGTTTTAGAGCCTCGCTCGTTACAATCGTAATCGCGAAGCGAGATAAATATATTCGCGTTAGCGAGCGGCGAAGCACACCATTACGTTTCGAGCGTGGAACTGTGTAGATCATTAAGATAAAAAAATATCCTTACCTCCCTTGAGCCTTCCTAACGTTTTAACAACAATAATTCAGTCCCCATTTCGACCTGGTCCCTTTTTCCTGTCAGCCCTTGTTCCCTCGGTAAGGGCTACTTTACCTGGGATAGCGCGTATTACTTGCTAACGGTATCGTCAACCGTGTCTCTCTTGGCTGAGTGCATTACGGCATCATTTACATCGTCGCCGCGGTACCGGGGATATCGCGTCTGCCGACACTTGCTACGCCGCTGGTTATACAGCACCCAAACGGTGCTACGCTACGACGAGAATTATATCAGCCGGTTGGAATCTCGTTAAGGCTGATTTTCCACGAATATAAAGTGTCCGGTAAAAGAGAGAAAATGCAAAGTGAGGATCAAATCGCTTTCGTTGAAACGAAAAGTTAGTTCTCTCTCTATCTTTCTCTTTCTTCCTCTCGAATCCTCTTAATTACGTAGATACGAAAAGACGACAAGCGCGTAATTAAGCCGATTTTCTCGCAGCGTTCGGATTTTCGATCGGAACTTTTTTGCGAATGCGATACTTAGAGCGATATAGCCGGCCGTTTTTGCTCTCGGAACGATCCAATAGCTGCGTACGTATAGGAAGTTCGCATCGACCGAAAGTCGAACCGCTTTACACAGCGGGCACATTGCAATGCCCCGTTGTCGGGGTACCGAGGTAGTTCGAAAAACTTACGGGCGCAGTTAAGTAGATCTACGACAGCCCAGGGTTAACCGGTAATGCATCTCGAGGCACCACCCCCGTTTGAATTAGCCTCGGGATAAAAGAGGGTCGGAAAGAGCGAACGGGGCACGATCGACCTGCGGCCTACGCGTTTCCATAAGCAAATCCTCAGGAAATTTGAAAATCCGAGGCAGAGCAATGGGAGAGTTTGAATTTTCTTGCGTACGACTGAAAAGAGTAACAGCTCGGAAAATAGCCCGAAGAAGAATTGAACTTTGAGTTAAATGTGAAGTCAAAATTTGCATTCTATCTCTCGAATAACTTCATGTCGGCAAATAGATGATGACGATAAATATTTCGTTTTATTTTTTTATAATCTCCCTATGTCAATACAACTTTTCTGAACAGGGGATAGACTTTTATGGAAAAATAGAAAAAGAATAATAGAAAATTTATCGATTTTGAAATCGAACTTTTTCTAGCAAAACAATTAACTCGATTAAAAGTTATTATTTGTTTTAATTCTCTATGTTAAAAGACCAAATGGTCCATTTTATTGATCTTTTAAAGAATCACACAAATCTTTTACTTTTATTCACATTTTATGTTTATTTATTATTATTACATATTCTCTGTCGTATCAATTATTTTAATTAACTGGATAAATATTAATAATCATACCGATAAAAATAAAACTGTTTAGAGCTCATTGCACAACGTGCCTGGTTACAAACCCTTAGTTTTTTCCTCGAGAAGATATTTCATATATAATTGCTATGTCGTTAAAATTTTTCATTTCCGTGTCTCTTTGGCAGATTAGTGCCATCGACAAGTTTCACGATCCACACTCCCCCGATTTATTTCGTCTGCCAGCGCGCGCGCGACACGCCTGGCTAGGGGCACGTCCCTCGTTTCAGGAATCGATCGCTCTTCCCCCCAAGGCGACGTTTTTCGATCGTAAAGCGAAATTGTTTAACCGGCAGGTACGTGCCGTTGTAGTCGGCAGCCGCGCTTCGCCATCCGCCCATCATGGACCAGCGCTTCGTCCTGGCATCCAACCGCCCAGGGGAGCGCGTCGCCATTGCGGACGATAGAGCTTTACGCGGATATGCCAGCGAGATGCGCGACTTTATGGTCGTAATGCAATCTTGCTTTATCGGTGGCCCGCAACCGGCCAATAAAGCCGACAAACGCGCGGACGCCGCGTCGATCTTATCGCCGGGGCATGGGAGCGTCAGGCTCGCACACGCGTTCCCATTTCGAGGGCGATCGTATTCCTGGTATAGATGCCGCGAGCGCCTATTCCACACGGCCCGGCGGTGCTCGTCGACAGCCTGCAGGCAATGCATTTCAATGCACCAGCCTCCACTGCTTCTCTTCCTCTTCCTCCCCTCCCCTCTCTTTCTCTCTCTCTCTCTCTCTCTCTCTCTCTCTCTCTCTCTCTCTCTCTCTCTCTCTCCTCTCTGGTCTGGTACTCTGCGCGCACCTAAGTGATTCCGGATTGGCGCGCTAATGACTGTTTCATATTCATTGGCCGCAGTAGTGTGCGACCCGGGGCACCTCGGTTACATCGTCTAATTCACTTCCCCGTGCCACGTTATGGTTTCTTCATCTCCTCACGCCGATCACCTCGCTTTCTATCTGACACAAGCGACCAGTTTAGCGATTCGCCATTCAGAATTAAATATCAATTACTGAACAGTTTGACAGCCCTGTTGCATCAACCCTCTTTTTTGCAATGTGCTTAATTATTTAGCTTATTAGTTCACAATTAGTTCACATTTTAATATTAATCTGGCATTAACTTTCCGCATCTGAATTCTATCTAAGTTTGTCACGAATCATCGACTTCAAAATTGTGAATATTTTTATCTCACATTTTAACGTCAATTTTTTATTTGCGGTATTTAAATAAAAAACTGTTAAAATTATTATATTTTTTATTTCTACGTAGCACACACACACACACACTACGATTATTTCCGGAACTGTACTGCACATTTTTTGATAAATTTTTATATAATTAAACATTGCTCGTAGTATGTAGCATACGATGTACATTGTAATTACCGTGAAAGCTAAAGTAATACTAGTCCGAGAAAAGAACCCATTACGAAGGACCCCTTCAAGCAGGATCAACAAGAAACTGACTTCACGAGAAATTAATTAAACTTGATGGGGCTTTTTAGCCGGCGTTAAAGTTGCCGTGTAACTTATTCATTCAGTAATTCCCGGGACAATTGGATGTCGTCGGGTTCTAATGTGAAGACGCGTGTAAAGGAAGCATCGGCGCGGAACACGCGCTTACGTAAACGCATGTCGCAGTACACGTGTGAAGGGTGCACGTGTGCTTTGCGATCGTAGGGTACGAAGGGTGTGTTAAAAGAGGATCCTGATACCTATAACGCGCCGAGGAGGACCGATGCTCGATGAGCGAGAGCGAGAAAATGGAGACAGAGGCCTGAGGGGACTACGTGGAAAAGAAAAGGTAGACGAGCAGACCGCGAAAGGTGGATGTTTCAGGTGCGATCGATGTAGCGCGACACCCTCTCGTGTCGCCATCCTTGAACTTTTGCTCGTTCGCCACCCTTTCGAACATCACCCTCGCGCGTACAAAAACCGACTCTTCATTCCACCTTCGCTTTCCATGCCGTGGGGGGTTCTCGTGTCGACGAAAGCCTCAATGTCAGCTTTTGCAATTTTCACTGAGCACCGACGCGCGCAACGAGACAAAAACCGCCGGTCGTTTCAATTAATGAATATATCCATGAAGCGACCGCGAAATAATAATTACAGGAAACGTCTGGAGGATCTCTCTCTCTCTCTCTCTCTGTTTGCTTCTGAATGAGTCTCGTAACATTTTCAAACGCTCGTCAAGATTCTTCACTAGTGCATTATACGGACGAAAGTCAACGATCCGTTGAAGTCACACAGAATGCACACGCAATTCCATTCACGTAATGTGAGTACGACGGGATTTTTTTCTGAAGTGCAATTGATTGTCTCAACCTACCTAGACGGTTCATAGGCATCAACCTTTATGTCTGCGCTAATTAGTCTTGGATTAGCCACGAAGATATTTCAAGCGAAGCAAATATATTCCACTATGTAAATCATAAAAATAAGACGTTATAGGTCCCCTTAAATTACACCAAATTTCTGTTATGTAATGATAAGTTAATGAGCAAGTGAAAACTTTATTTTATTTTTATATTTTTAGATAAAAAAATATAGGATACGTCAGATTAAAATGTAGAGTAGGTCGATCTTAAAATGATTTAATTAAAAAACTACATTTACATGATAAATTGTTTTTTTTTCCACAAACTACATTACTACGTTAATAAAATTACGCCATTTAAATCTAGTTACAGAAAACACTCTGTATAAAATGAATTAAATTTAAATAGAATTTAAAGTAAGCACACTAAGAAGAAAATTGTTGATTTGACTGAATTTTGCAACTTGATTTAATTTCATCAGTTTAAGTATTTATGTATTTTAATTAAATTTATAAAAAGTTCACGTAATTTACGTATTTAAGTTAAACGAATAATACTCGAACTGTATTAAGTACATAAGAAGATAAAAAATTGGTATCCAATGTTGTTTCTATCGTGTCAACATTTTCGATTTTTACGTTGAGGCAACAGCGATAAAATAAATAACGACAAAGGTAGCAACCGATATATGACGTGACACGCACAAACAGATATGTATCTTTCTCCGTTCATCTGCTGGAAATCGTTATATTTCTGATCGACGTTTCCCTTCCTCGTCCTTCTCCATGGAACACCCGTGGATTCGAATCTCTTCGAATCGTTAGTGTCCGCGCCTTGGGTTTAACTGCGCGCGGACCCTAGCTGGCGCCCTGCTGGCCCCTGCAGTGCCATTGCCGCAGCAGCCACGGCAAGAGCATGCAGCCCAGTGGTGGCACGTAATTAGGACGGAACACGTCGCCTCTCTTCTCCTCGATGCTTTTTTCGTGTTTTATTTCTGGTCCTCCGTCTCGTTTCGTTCGCACGTACCCACACAGGTACGTGTCTGCGCTTCCCTTGTCTGTCTCTTTCTCTATCTTCCTCTCCCTCGCATGCGATCTCCGAGTTGACACGGTATACGTAAAAAAGTATATAACACGTACACAACGCGAGTACCCACGGTGTTTGTTAGCGCGAAGTCGAAGGACCACGAAGCAGGAATGAGGAGGTAGGAGGTAGAGGAAAGGAGAGGCGAAATGTAGAAGAGGGAGACGAAGTGATCTCTCCACTCTCCGGTGGCGAGTAACGGCCGCAGCAGGCTTTGAAGCCTCACAATGGGTCGGCTTCTTACCACGACAAGACGCCGCGCGCGCTTTGGAGTTCGCTTAATTAAACAAGATATCAGTGCACGCGCATCCCAGGGTCCCTGACCGGGTCCTTTTCAGTCCTTTCCCACACCGCCCTCCGCCGTCGCGCTATTTTCGCCGGACTCTTCAGCGATCCCGGGCACTTAGATACGGACTTTTCATATACATGCTTTTTTAACATCTTTTTCTCGCTTTTCGTTTCCCTTTTCTTTCCATTTCTCTTCCAATTTGTTCAGCTCTTTGTCCCTTTCCTTCTTGTTATTTCGCTTTTTCCCATTATACGTATCTCGATACAGAAATTTCCCCCCTCCCTTTTTTTTTAGTGTCGACGTTCTTTAATAACGCCAGCTTAGAATTGACGTTATCTTAACTTTGTGATCCTTTTAGTTTTAAGTTTCTTCTGCACAAGAAAAGAGAATTCCTGTACTTGACCGTCCGTGTTGGAGAATGCCCTGAGGTATCTCGATATCGTCCGATACATTCGGGCGATAAGTATTGCGTGCTTTGTGATTATGATATCTCCGGAGTTAACTTTGTTCAGAAGTTACTTTAGCGTTACGTTGGTGTACATGCACTTTCGTAGCGTGGGATGTATATAAAAAGTTTTCTCGTTAAAAATGGGCAGGTTATGCGAGCAAGCACAGTATAATATCTTGTTGATATCTCGGCATATGGAGGATTTAAACGAAAATAATAATAAAGTTTTAATGCACATCAGAGCGATGATCCTTTAATTAAATTTAAATAATTATATATAACTCATATATGTATACAAAAATTCTGATGCATTAATTGCTAAGATATTAAAAATCCCGCAGTATAACTTTTTAATTTTTCTTTGAGAAGATATTGAATTAAAATTCTTCAAGAAATTTATCGGTCTTATTCACCTCTATTTAAAATAATATGAATCAAAAATAATATTTTTTTGAAGAATTGGCATTATTGTATACCAGTTTTTTAGATCGGTTTTATCATGCCATTTTATTTCAAGAAAAGATGGAAGATTAAGCGAATGCGGAAAATCTCGTATGGAGAATTAATGTTAAGAAAATGAAGCTGTAATATTTATAATATAATATTAATTTTATTTTAGTGCTTCAATTTTTTTTAATTGTTTAATTTTTTGTTACAAATACTTCGAAAATTCTCTAATAATACGTACATTCTATACATAAAACTATATATTTTTTAATTTATTTAATATAAGCTAGTTTAAATTTTAATAAGTTAATCCAAACTTTTTTTTATTATATAAATATAATAAAATCTATATCTTTACAAATTTGTTTATATCTAGAGAATGGTACTAACACACAGAATGTGATATGCAATACGATGTCTTTATTGTCTTTTCAATAAAAAGTTTAAGGAAATTATTTAATTAGTCTTCCTGAATTCGACTTTTCTGCATTGCAGCATGCAATGCCGACAGTTAAATAACGACAAACATGCACTATGTCGCAAATGTTCCCGCCGTGCATTAGTTTTATCATCGCACAGGGCTTTATCTTGCAGTTTGTATTATATTCGCGCAAACTTTCGTGAAGTTGTACCATCTTGCTGCACTAATTGAAGACATGAAGCATCGACGTTTGGCTTCCGAGATGACGGAGAAGTTTTCCGAGATAAAGTTTTGTCTCCGCATTATGTATCATCCCGAACTTCTTTAACGCTTTCTGATTTATGCGATATCCGCCGCATTCTCTGTTACTAGATTAACTGGTTTCCTCTCGTTCATATCTATATGTCGTAATTTAAATAATGAATTAACTTTGTGCGCACGACGAATATCAAATACTATTCTTTCTAATCAATTTCTTTCAAAGTTAAATATTGAAACATGTATTATGAAAGATTGCGATTAATACATATTTTAATAATGAAAAGTTAACATATTTATAAGACATCTGATACAAATCAATATGCTAATTTAACAGTATATAGAAATCGTGACTGCTTATCAAATATTTATGTAAATGACAAATTTATTAAAGAAAAACACGGCTAAGAGAAAATTACTTATTTTTTATATTTTCATTGAAAACATTTTTACAACAAATTTTTCTTGTAATATATACGTGTAATATACTATGAAATTTGATCTAATGCATCGTGAGGTTTAATGGAAAGCACCTGCCTCTCTTTTGTACGCAGTTGAAATTTTAATTCTTCAGAAGTTACATAGCGGAAGCTATAGCGGCACGGTTGAAAAGAGTTTCGCTCGCGACTACTTCTCCCTTTATGCGATATAATTTTGAAACGGATATTTACGTCGCAAGGGATGATTACCGTGATAGCTTTTCAGACTTGTCAAGTCGTAAAAGGTAGCGCGCGAATTCACCGAATTCATCGGCCGAATATTCCGCGTATCAATTGTGCGCCGTCATTCGACCGCGTAGACACGACTTTTATGGACTTTTGCATAGGGCATTATTCCGAAACAACGACCCAATTCAGGTGGTAACGTAAACGTTCCTTTTTATTGCCACTAACGAAATTTTATATTACGCTACCTGCGCGCACGATCGCACTGTACCGCGTCACGCCGCACCGGGGCCCGGCGACGCGGCACGAACACTTTCACCGCACGCGAGGATTAAACCTAATCGCATATACGATCCGCATAAATACCGGCACGATGTCCGGTCGGCTTTAGAAATTGCGGCGAAATCACGAGAGAGCGAACCGCGTATCGTCGGACCCTGCCTCCGCGAAAAGCCGCCACTGCTGCGGCCGTCGCTCTCTTCGAGAGTTGTCCGAATTATCGCCAGCGGTGAATCGAGATCGTCGCCACGTGGGAATTATTTCGACGGCGCTCAATGCGATGATAATTTATTATCGAATCGCGTGCAGTCGGTAATATACGCTCCGTGTCGATCGCGTGCACGCATAGACCGGTACGGCGATATCGATTCGCCGAGCGACTGCAAACAGCCGCGTCGTCGGTTACGTGCGTACGTAAACGAGAGGGTAGCAAAAAGATATTTCGAGAAAGCTGCTTATCGAAGGTCCTTGCTCGGATTAAAGCTGTTTGTCCGCAATTCATAAACATAGCTGAGCTAAGAACGACTTAGCGCGCGCGCGCGTGATTAACGCCGGTTATCTCTTAAATTCGCATTGAATTTGCATTTTTTTTTTGTTATTGAAATAAGCTTGAAACTCTCATTTAATGCGGTAAAAAATATTGCACCGATTCTGCAGCCCCTGGATATTGCTGATGTACATTTGTTTCAAATCCAGCACGGTCTATTGTTTATTTTATCTTTACTTTGTTTCTCTTTTCACGTGTAATTACGGTAACAAAAAAATAAATTTTTAATATATGACTAAAGTAGTTCTCATCGATTAAAGGCTATTGATGCGATTAATTATTGCACAGTAATTTAAAGCACAGTTATAATACAAACGATTTAATTTTTTATGCGATATATAAAAATTATATTAAATAAGAATTACTTTGCAATTTTGTTCTCGTAAAAAATATAATACTCCTAAAGTTATCCTTATATTTATGTAAATTATTCTAAGAGAAATATAATTTACAAAATAGAATAAAAAGATGTGTGAAACAAAAATGTGTTAGGTTAAATGATCGAAGTTTAATTAAACTAATGCGTATCATTATCCATGTGAATAAACTCGAATGAGAATGAACTCGTGACTCGACGGAGAGATTTTACGATGCGGCATAAGTACCGATGCCGATGAGATGGAAAAAGTCAGGACAACGGACGTTGGCACGCCACGCCAGGAGGAAGAATGGCCACATTTCGCACGCAATGAAATCGGAATAAACCACGGGCGGCTCTCTTTCTCATTATCATTAAATTAGATCGGCGCAGGGGGACGAGCAAAGACCGACGGAGTGAGAAAACGCAACCGTGGAAATTGCGTTTGTTCTTACGTGGCGAGAAAATTTTCCGTTTCATGCGTTTCGGCGACAGAAGACATAGCCTCCTATAATTAGCTTCGAAGCTTCTGCATTTGCAGAAGAGTCCCCCCGTGTACGCGAACGAATGGCGAACAGTGGTGGGTAATATGCTCGACTGCACCCCCTCCCCCGAAGTTACTCGCTCGGAGAGTGCGCGAGGGTGGAAAATTTGCATGAAATATGATCGGCATGCGGCACACATCTATGATGTACACCTTCTGCGCTGCGTAAAACATTTTGACGAGGGCCATGGCTCTTTTCACGACCTCGCCGTTTCATTTGCATCGAACGATGCGCCCTTTCCGTGTGCATCCTTTCTTTACCTCTGCCTTAAAGAAGCATTTCCTTTTACGATATGAACTTGTCGCGAAAGAAGTAAGGTAAGATAATTTGCAACGTGACTATGCAAGTCAATATAAATTAAAATAAAATAAAGAGAATTTATTTGTAAAATAATTTGACAAAAATAACGCGGGACAATATAATTTAATAAATTTATATCTTCAATGATCTTCTATTTTATTTTATTAAACTACGTTTATAGATTTCTCAACAATAAGTTTCTCTATAATATGTTTTCCTGCAATAGATTTTTCTGTAATATGATTTATAAGACAATGTTATAGTCTAAAATGTATTATGTTCTTATGTATTTGGAATGCTTGAATCGTATTCTATGATACCGCTTTCTATTCATGTTCATCATACATTCTGCAGGAAGATGCGAAGAAATATAATTTTCTGCAATACTACACGGAGAGAATTTTTCTCTTAAAATTTACCCTCAAAATCTGGTAATTGTGGGATAATATATGACCTCGAGGGATTTTGTTATATTTTTTAGTAAAATTTACTATACTTTTAGTAAATTTTACTAAAAAGTATAGTAAAATTCCTCGAGGTCACATATTATTCCACAATTTAGATATAACAATCTATAAAGGACTTAAGATAATAATACAACCGAGTGAGGATTATTAGCTTGTATTTAATTTCAATTCTCATATGAAATAGTTGTAGAATTTCATGAACAATTTCCTTATCTGTTAAAGAACGCAGTACATACTGTGTAACAAGCGACAAGAAGTTTGTCTTGCAGAATACACTCCATTCGTATCCAGAGTCAGTGCGGTTTATAGAAGCAAGTAAGAACACGGATTCACATTCATAAGTGTGTGCTGCTGTTAAAATTCAAATATCCTACGCAGACAGATTCAGATGACCTTCGAAGATCTCGCTGCAACAGTGACACTCAAAATAAAGATGATGAGAAATATGTCCTCGGAGATATTTTTCATTGTTTTCGATAATAACTCACAGATAACAATTTCGACATTTTTATTATTATACCGTGGTTATCAGTGATGCAAACAAAAAGTTTCGCGTCTACGTGTGTGTTCAACAGTTCTGTATCTGGGATTAAAGCAGAGTTCGGGCAACCACTGCTTCAAGGGACATACGACGATTAGCGTATCTCCCACTTGCACTGCTGGCGTCCGTTTACTTTCCTTCGTATATACTTGTCCCCGACTTCCACCGCAGGTGTCGTCGTTCCGACACACCCCATAGCGCCCGAGACATAACCGGGACTCGTTTTCCCCATCGTTAGATGCCAGCGACGTAACGTCCCATCTCGTTAGCTAAATTTTAGACGAGGCGCAGTCGGCCTGATACGCGCAGGTCGCCTCTTCCTGCTTCACCAGCGTTATCTGCTTCACGGCTAATGACAGCAGTCAGCCGGCGACATTCCACAAGCGAGTGCACTACTTTCAGAAAATCCACATCGCGAGCCAGTCTTTTTCCTTCTCATCTTACACTTTATTTCTATGGTTCATTCTAGTGTTTCAAATTAAGGACCACGGTACAATAACTGATGAAAAGTGCAAACTTTCCAAGGAAAGGGAAAACTCGAGGAAACTTATGAAGAGAAATTTGATAAGTTAAATATTTGAGTCTCACATTTTCTATTCAGTTCTTATGATTCAACAAGTACATTCGTTACTTTACTGCGTTGAAACGAGGAGTACGTTTTATAAAATTGCGCCAGATATTTTCATTCTCCATGTCCTTTTCACAATTTTGTGTCTTACACGGTTTTTTTTTCCAGTAACGTCAGGATACATTTTTTTATTCTTATAATATTTATGCTGCGCTATATGTCTCGTCCTATACGTATATGCAACTGTTTCTACCCGAATAATTTATTACAATATTTGTGCCATCGAGAATTTAACTCCATCATTATTATTTATACAACAGTCTCACGAATGTAGTACTTTACATCGTTATTATGTATGTATATGCAGCCAGGCTTGCCGGCGCGCCTCCTACCATGTTCCCTCCCAGCTGCCACGAATACTTTGTCAGGGCAAATGGTCGCGCATTCTCTCGCAAATATCAGCATTAAGATTCAAATGACCGAATAATCAGGCGAATCTCGCAGGACCCGTTTCTGCGCTTAAGCAGACACACGTATGGGCGCGCGAGGGCTTCGACGAATCGTTTCTCTGTACCGTGTCTGCCACAGATATGCCTTTATTACGTGCAATCCGAAATTGTGTGCCAGCCATACTCGTTATATCTGCCGCAAGATGCCTTCACGACGCTACCCCTTTTTTATGCTCTTCAAGAGATTCCATTAAATTATAGATCGTATGAAGCTGCTTTACGAGCAAAGAAATTCTAAATATCGAAAAAAAACTAAATTAACTGTGTTCTTGGTTAATTGCACTGATATTAGATGAATTTTCAAACAAGTAATTTTTTAATAGTATTTATTAATGAAATTAGACGTATATATTTTTTCCTAAATTGTGTATATCATTTTTATTTTGTGAATTATTTTTAACTGTTTTAAATTAGTCTGAAAGGTACTTTTACTTTAATTAGTGTTTTATATTATTTTTGAAAATTGAGTTTATTAAATTGTTAGATATTTTTTTAATTTTTTGTCCGCATTTTCTTTAAATCTCGTCTTTTGTGAATTATTGATGGAAAATCTCTTGTAGTTACGTTCGATTTAGCGATTAAGGATTTAAAATTAACTTTAGCTTTAACTAACAGTTTTTGTTCCGACGAGTTTAAGATTTTAAAAATTTTACCAAGTTTCAAGAACGATAGTGATTCATAAAAATTTGCGCGTTTAGGAAATTACGTGCGTACAGGTTTAGAAACTAGGAACTTCCATTTCGGAGCGAAATGGATGGCGCATGTCCCATGTATATGATGTTAATCTTTTCACTTCCGAGACACAGATATGTCTCACGTGTTACAAGGCCTACTTCGCGGGAGCTTTCCGCATGAAAGTAATATTGTAAAGTGCTCGTAAAAGATATCGCCCTTCCAAATGATAACCGAGTCTGCGTCATCGCGTTAAGTTCGCGTTGGAGAATAATAGCGCGGGTGTCGAGAATATTCGAGTGAAGGATGTCCACGATGAAACATCGTTTCAATTTCACAATTTCGTTCGATGTCAGTCTCGCGAGGAAGAAATCTCCCCTTATCGATCCATATTGTTAACGTTATCAAAAATCTTTCCACCTGCATCATCATAACCATTCATATTGCGAGTTTACCGAGTTTCGTACTGCACAACCGAAGTTTCTGCGTTGACTAGCTCATAAATAGCAACTTCCGCGTCGCTCTCGAGCCATATAGTTACTTGCAAGCTCCGCTTACCTCCTTTCCTACGTGCACAATGATATTATTGCAGCCGACGCTACTTTTCGAGATAACCGCAGCTTTCCATCCTTCTAACATAGTTTTCGCTAAGTATCATGATTACGCTTCTGTACGAAACTCGCTCAAAGTAATTTTATACCGTATAATATAAGATAACATGTTCTCGCTCGCATATAGAGAATCGATTTTATCAACGAATTTATACATGAAATGAATATTTTATATATATTTAACCTCTGTATATATATATATATATATATATATATATATATAAATAATATATAGACATGCATGTTTACGCGTATATGTTTACCGCTGTCAGCGCGATATATGGCGCGGAATGTGCCTCGGAATTGAATTTTATCGAATAGTTTCAAATTTATATAATGCACCGTAGATTTTGCGATGCGCCAGATAATCTCGTGCCGCTGCTCCGTTCGTACACCTTGCCCAAGATTCACTGCCGCGCAGTTCCCGCAAGCTCCATTTATCTTCTGGCATGTGATATGTGCGATATTGTACGCAGTTTCCAATACTTGTCGGAGCAGCCAACCCCGTTCTGGGATATCTCATCCGAAACAAATAACCGACAACGTATGTATACTTGACGGACGTTTATAAGTTAATTAACACGGTATCATAAGCTTGATTTAAAAGAAGGATACGCTTAACAATTGCAATATAAATATTTTAGTGAAAATTTATCATGTAATTACTTGTTTAATTATGCGTTTGAAATTGCGACAGACGAACGGTAAAGGAACAACGTAACTCGGTTAGAAAATAGCGTTAAAAGTCTTTTATATATGTTGCGCCACGTGAGATTACTTCTTTGCCGAGAAGCATGGAAAAGATAAACACGTAACGCTCTTACTTTTTCTCAGTTACCTTCATACGCCGACAATCTTTTTGTAGTGCCAATTTTCGCAGGGGATAGACGGCAATCTCATTTCGTTTAACTGGCACCATCATTTCCGTGACTTGAATCTACCATTTGATTGTCAGCGGGTTCACAGCTGTACGAGGTTAAAGAGTGAGAGAGGAAGGGAAGGGGGAGGGGGAAAGAGAGGAATTCCACGGTGCCGTCCGATATTTATTCACAACTCCGCAGCTGATATGACAAGGTCAACGGTCTAGACATTCGATCAGCGTCAAATCGACCGCGTGTGCGGTCGCTCGCGAGAAAAGCATCTGCCACCGCGGCACGTTTTACGTTTCAATTACCCCGATAATAGCCGCCGTCTGTGCGGTGGTGCACGCCGCGGTTTCGACGTGTCCGAAGTCGCTTCGTTCCGTCGATAAACAGCGAACCATCGGCGACCACCGCAACGTACCCGCAACGGAGGCTCCTCGGCTCCTCGCTTGCGTATGTACCTATGTGCACATTGATACTGCGTTAGGTAGATCGTTACGTCTCTCTCCCTCCTTCTCTCTTTCTCTCTCTCTCTCTCTTTCTTTCTCTCTCTCTCTCTCCCTCTCTCGCTGCAGCCACCGCGCGGTGACTTCGTCCCGGTGTTCGCTTTTACCTAAGTGTTGTGATTACGCCCGTGACTGGAATCGAGAACTGGGTCCACGTTGCATTGCAGTACGGAGAGTTGGGGCTATCGCTACTTGAGCGGAATTCCAAACAGAATCGGGTCTCTTTCGCGATGCATGTTTGATTATCGAGTTCTGTGCGTGCCTGTCTTGTTATACTCATTTCTCACTTACTCTCATATTTTTGTCACCTAATGTTGCTTATATTAAATGAAAATGTGAAATATTATAGAAGAATGATTTAAGAAGACACATTTAACAATTCTTATTAACAAATAATCTTGAAACATTTTTTGTGTTACAAAATTATCAATTTTTTCAATTACACAAATGTGTTTCGCAAGTACGGTTGCAGTTTTACAAGATAAATAAATTAAATAGAAAAACGTAGCCCCAGCAATTCTAATGTAATGTTTAATTAAATTGTGCTGAATAAATTTTATACAATAAATCTCTTTTCAGAATTGAATTGTATGTTGTATATTAATATGTGATACAGGAGAGAGCAACGGATTAACATTAATTTATTAGATTACCTCTAAAAGCTGGACGATACTGCATATTAATATACTTTCATAATCAAGTTACTTCAGTGATCTATAGTTATTTTAATCGGACGCGCATGCATGTTCATTACACGTAACTTCGGAAACGATATTCTACACGCACCTCCGTAGTTCAATCCGGTAGTAACCTTATTCGCAGGCTTCTGTCCTCCGGCGATCCGAGAGGATCCCGCAAGCAGACGGATGAGCAAATTGCATATTACCCTATCCACGAAATCGCAAGCAAGTATATAATCGCGTTTCGCATGTTATAACTTATAATTGCTATATTAATAGGAACCCCGGCGTGTGTGCATGTTGACCATGAACTTTCAGTGGCAAGCTTGAGTTTTTTTCGACAAAGTTTTTTTTTTCCGCCAAAGTTACGAAGTTACACAAAAACCTTGCGAAAGTTTTATCAAATTGCATTGCGTACATAAAAGCGAGGAGATGAATTCAACCGCGCGTCTGTCTCACAGTACATATACGTACTTTTCTTGTAATTTAAGAGGAATCGATAATTTGTATCCTCGTCCACGTAAACGTAGATACTCAGCTGTTCGCTTCTCTAACACTCGAAACACGGCGATCATCGTGCTTCTCGCGGTACGCGGCTTTATTACCGGGAAACAAATCGCAGCAGTTTAACGTCGCCAGTGCCGTTACTCGACCGACCGTGTTCGTAAATCGGTTCGGATCCTGATAAGGGTCGCACGGGGAGGCCGAGTGCCAGACGAGTGCCGCCATTCCGGCGGGAACGACCACTGTTGTTGCACTAGCAGAATGAAGGTCTCGAACGAAGGTGCATTCCGTGCAACAGCCGGCGGCCCTGCTACGGCGATCCCATGCCGCGGGGCGTTCCCCGATAGGTAGTCTACGAAGTTGGCTTAGATGACCAGATTACAGGTTTCTCCCGGTGCAGGAAGTCGTGAGATGTTTAATTGCGTTTGTCACGACGTTACGTGGCGGCGTATCTGTCTCGGTTCGGCGAGGTGCGGCGGCTCTTCTTCCTCTCTTTTTCTCTCTTTCTCTCCGTAGCCGCGTTGGGGCAATAACAATGCTGGGATAAATTAACCGGTAGGCGGCACGGCGCGGCTGACTGAGAGCGGCTATAAACCGATCCTGTAAGGAGAGTCCGCCCCAGGTGGCCAGTTAACTGCTTAGCCTTAAAAATATACACGCCGTTCTGACCCTTCTCCACCCCCGCCCGTCACCTCTGCCCGGCTTTCACTCCTCTCGGCTGCCTCCTCCTAACTACCCGTCGCTCCGTTTCGCGTTCGATCGCGCGCCAGCGGTCCATCCCCTCGGACACCATCCTCCGCTCGAGAGCGAGCCAGCGGATCTCCCCGCACGCCGTACGTTCCGCCATTTATCCCGGACCGCGCGGACTGCGACGGGTTTATTGTGATTTACGTAACAGCGAAGGAGAACGATCGCTTAATCTTTCGCGCCCTACGCCGGTTGTCCCGGAAGGGATTGGAATGGAAGGGCCGGGAGAGTCGCGCAGGTCGGACGCTAACTGATGGAAATCAGCTGCGTACCAAGACGCACGTTCGCGTACTCGCAATCGCAACATTTATTTTCAGGCGAGATGTATTACCATGTCGATCTTACCGCGGTAGATGAATGGGCAAAATTGTTTCTCGGAGCGACTGCTATTTGTATCTGTGAACCACCGCGCGCTCCTTAGCTTCGCGACCAAAGATGTAGGCGCAATAGAATCTCGTTATTATATGGAGTATTCGTTGCGCGTGATTAACATCTGTCAAGCTAATTAATATCCGTTCTGTCGGAAATCCGCGTAGATCTTTGCAACGCTAAATCTTGAGGTAAATGTTCCTATGACCGAATATGTCTCTTTATATTTACACAGAAACTTATTAATCCTAAACGTTCTTTGTAATATAAAATTTGTATTGTAATTTTAATATACTTTCAGATAAAGGATAGATCATTTTAAATGGTATAAAAATCTGCATTTTTTTTAAGAAATAAATTTATGATATAATTAGATTAGAAATTTTATATTTTGATACTCTTAAAAATTTTTTTAAAAAGCATTATGCATTTTGTCACAAGATATATTTTTTAATAATAACGTTTTATATGTATATTTTATATTTTAATTAATTATATAATTAGGTCATGTTATTTCATGAATCCTTATAAAATTTCATAACAATCTTAACTCTGCATCACATATCCGATTACTGTAACATTTATCTTAAATTATTCTAAAATATTTAGCTTGTAGATTATCTAAGTAAACGAATTTATCATACATTCCATCGAGTGATTACACGAAGAAAATTTTATAGTGAAAATTGCAATGGTAAATAGTAAGCACAGATCAAGAGAGGAATTATGAAAAATGTTATTATGTTTATCAAATTATCATAGTATTTATTCTACGATATAATTCTGTGAAAATACTTTTTATGGTCTGTAGTTGCTATCGTACATAGTAATTTTTTATATAAAATTTTCTCCGTGTAGAAAAAAACTAGTAGCCAAGATATAAAAGCAAAGAGAGAAAGAGAGGGAGAAAGATTATGGTAGGAAAATGATTTCAATAGATTATGCTAAGCTGATAACGCAATGACATCAGATTACAGCACAATTCTAAGATAACTGTAATACAAAGAGACATCGCGATGTGTACTCTTCTTTCATAGCGTACCATAAGGGACAATAATCCGTGATAATGTCGTCATCGTATCAAAAGATTACATAAACTACCGTGAGAGATTCACGGATAAAGGGATGCGTTTAAAACGCATCTCCAGGGTTTTGGGATTTCTTTGGTTATTCCGCTTTGCTGTCCGTTCTAGAAGAAAAAGTCAACATCGCGCCGGTAAACAGGGGAGCGACGTAAATTCTCAGCCTTGTCTCTAGGTATTATTCAGGCTTAGTGGATGCTACGGCCGCGACCGTAGGAGGAAGCTCAGTCTGCGAGCGCAAACAAACGGCTCTAATCCGTTTAACATAAATACCACGTGGTTTAATTAAATCGCGCACCGCAAGGTAATCGTCTCGGTGTTGTGTCTGAACATGGTTTTTACTTTCTTAGAAATTACTGTACGATAGATCGATGTTTGTTCGCAACGAGACGCTTCTTTATTCAATGAAGGGTGTAAACCTGAGGTTTGAAGACAGGAATGAAGCTTAGAAGAGGTGAAAGGATAATTTTTGTTAAGATTTCTTACATTTAAAAAATTGTTAAGAAAATACAATCAGAAATTATTTTAATAAAAACAGTTGAGTAACCGTTCTTTAAATAATGGTTACGCAATAAATGAAGAATCAAGTAGAACCATTATATTAATTTAGTTTTGTTGCAAGTAACGGTAGGTCTACGTCTTTCTCTCTGTGCTTCATTATATGTATTATTCATGACATTCTAATCACGACTTTATTAACTACCTATCAAAATCGATAACTCGTTAATTTCTAACGAAATACGTGAAGCGCGCACAATAGTTCATACGCGTTCGTCTGTATTAGCATATTAATAACCTTTTACTCTTATTCACAAATTCGAAATTAAGACTTTGTTAAATTGATGAATTTTCTGAGAATAATTCTACATATAAATTATCTAAAAGAAAGTATTAAGAAACGTATATGAAAAATCGAATAAAAAGACATGAGTCTTGTTTAAAAAATGTTATCCATAAATAAATTAAGAATTCTGATGTAAAAGACATTTAATTATTTTCTTTGAGAACATTTCAGTATCAAAAATTCACATGATAACACGTGCTAATATACATACCTATCTTTAGTATTTAAATGTTTAATTTTTTACAATGAAAACTACATGACACATTGAAATTATAATTTTTAAAGAGAGAACAATACACTTCTTTACTAGAAATCCATTATTCATCTAAAATAGCGATACAATCGATACTACAAATAAATCTTCTTAGTTATCTCTTCACTACTTCTTGAAGACATTGTGTGAAATAATTTCTGTAGGCCGCATTTACAGAGTGTCAACGCGATAATTTTCGTTGGGAACCATTCCTCTCTACGACGCTGTAAGACGATGCTACAGCAATAACGAGAACGACGACGATGACAACGGTGAAGACGCGCTTAAAATAGTAAGGAAAGGGAGATGAATTTCCTTACTCAGGCTAATCTCGTAGAAGAGATGGTCCTTTGTAAATACTTCGAGGGCTTTGTCTTCAAGTTACCGCGGGAACGAAACTCTCGGGCTTCTACTTAATCATTCGACTAACGCTCGTGCGCTCGTAACGTCGCCGGTTTCGCCCGCACGATTAGAATCTCGCGTTACGTTTTTCCAAAATACGACAACGTCATGTATTTCCTACCCTCCTGCCTCCCCTCCTTCTTTCCGCTCTCTTCCCGCGGGACTGAAGAACGAGAAATTGACGATCTCCATGGCGACCCTCGCCGCGTCCTGAATATCTTATGCACGAGCCCCATTAGCGGCAGGAACGTCGCGAGAATAAATGGCAGCCGCTTTTAAGGAGCTCGACATTCTATAGAATAGGAGGTGCTCTATGAAAGGGAATGCTACGTTTCCGTACAAAAATGTATCCGCGCGAAGGCGGATTTGCACGACGATTTCAATAAACTATTGCGAGGATTTCTACAAACGGTCATTTGCAATCAGCATCCAGACTACGAGTACAATGGTTCTCATTATTTTACAAAGATTGCATAAATTGAATTTTTCGCACGAAAGTAATTTATGTAAGATTACATTGCAGAAGAAAAGATAGAGGAAATAGAGGAATATGAAAAGGGATAAAAATATTAAAATCTTGCAATCAGAGAAAAAGAAAAGAAAAACTGGGACTTTTTCCAGATTAATATAAAAAGGTTTAATGCGCGCAATAATATTCCTTTAAGAATTTTTATCAATAGTATTGATTTATAAACATTTTCTGTTTTAAAATCTATTAAGTTAAAAAAATATGACAAATGTATTTTATATTTCTATTTATTTAAATAAGTCAATTACAGATAATTAGTTATAATTACGTTTGTCTTAATTGTATTATATTCTCTTTACAGGTAGACACACCTGACAGTGTTTTACAAAGTGGTTTGGGTCTCGGACCTGACATGGGACACACGATTCTCCGTTCAATGGTGGATCCTCGAGATTACGATCGACTAAGATACCTACAAATGAATGGCGGTCAACCAAATAGTTTCGAAGAAACCATTCACAGGGTAAATCATATTTCATTTATATTTTGTAAAATTATTGAAATCAATCAAAATTGTTCAAGTTTAAATTTTAATGTTATATGCATATTTCTTTTGCCTGTTATTCCCTTTGACACTCGGTAATTCTTAAAGTATTTTCTATATTGAAAAGTAAAAATGGATAATGTATAAGTTTTCGTTAGTTAGATGTTAGAATTCTTGAAAACCACGTTTGCTTTCGTACAATCGTGATTCTTGAATTCACTTGGAATGCCCCAAGTCACTCTCGCGAGAAAGTCGTTTTATCGCCGATAAAACCTTTTTAAACGAAACTTAAGAACGCTTCCATCCACTTGCATTTTTCAGCTGAAAGTTCAAGAGGCGCTGCGAAAGAAAGAGCGGTTTCACAAAGAGCACGAGGAGGTGAGTGTGTGTACGTGTGTATGTGCGCGCGCATCTTAAGTCCATCACTATCGCACGTTTCCATAATGAAATTATTGTCTTCGCTAATGAACTTACTCGTAAAGGAACTTTCGCACGGAGGGCGGAAAGACCAGCGCCGAAAATCGCCAATCCGGTCCGGCGGCGTTTCTCGTTGCCGCTCGCAACCGCATTCGTGATTAAATCTGTTCAGTTGCTCCCGTGGGCAAATGGGGAGTTTCGTTCCCGTTTCCGTTCCCTTTGAATTGCCGAATCGCGCTTCCGGTAAGGATATACATCTCACCGCATTTCGCGCGAGCACTCACGTCCCGCGTTTCGCGACAATTTCCGTTATCATGCGTAACCGATCGCGATAAGGACGCGACGCGGTGTGTGTCTTATCGCGATTAAACCAACCCGCGCTCCACGACCCGTTTATTTTCTTCCCGCTACTCCCCTCTTCCTCGTTCGCCTGGATCATCCTGGCAACCCTCTTCTCGTTGCTCAACTGATATTGGCCCTGGGAGCCGGTGGCCTTATCCGATACAATCCTCCCGCATCGGAATTCTCGCAGGACGAAATTTGCATGTATGTGCTATCACCAGGCCTCCTTTCACCTCGAGTTCCCCTCCGTTTTACGTACGCGCGCGAGCTCGTCATACCCTCCCTACCAGCCCTGTTCTTCGGACTGTCTTTCGCCAACTCGATACCTCTTATTATGCAAAATAGCCAGATCAGCGTGATATCATAATAATCGTCAATGCGTACCGCGACGTCGCGTCGTGAATTCCTTATGCACGATCTTTCGCGATATATACGTATACAGATTTTTCGTACTTTTCTTATTTTCCACCATGTGGTTTCTCGTCGTATAACCGTCCAAGGATTTCTGCCTCCCTTCTTGTGATCACAAGCAAAAGACGTCGCACATTTCATCGCGTATATAATATAGTTTATATTGCTTTATCACGAATAATATTTAATATATACTCAATTAAAAAGAAGATCGCTAATATTGACCTACCAGTTTTTTAAATTGTATTGAACAAATATTAAAACATAAATACAACTAGAAAATCTTGTATTAGATATAACAGTTTTTTTACATCAAATCTTGCAATAATTTAAGCTTTTTGTAAGATAAGTAATTAAGCAAATCATGTTTTCATTGGTTAATAAAGTGCAATGTTTAAGTTTTCTAGAAATAAGGCAGGAGATACTTATGTATCGATATTGGCAACTTTCTTCTACGTAATTTAATCAGTGTACGACATTAAACAGTAAAATTTGGTGATGAATTCTGGATTTGAAAATTTCAATAAGGGAACGTAGAAAGTTGCGAGAATTATCAGGACAAAATAACTTCGTGATAAGATCGATCAGCCAACTCTCAACGAAGAGTCTATGAAAATTTTAATAAACAGCCCTTTTCATTATTCCATCTACCCGATCTGATGTCTTCTAAGATTAACTTTGACTTAATTAAAAATAATATCTTTTCTCTGTCAATTTTTAATAATTCTCGATAAAAAATTTATCATCATTAATTTATCTGTGGTATAGAGAAATATATATAAAGGAGACCATCAGATAGACTAAATTAACTACTTGAAAAAGATGCTCGGGATAATGTCGCGTGGCTTTATTAAAAAATTAACTCCGTTAAAAAGTTAACCGCACGTGTCGCATAAAAACTGAAGTTTTCTCAATTTCTTTTCTCATCTACGATCCTCTTATTGATCGTGTTCTGTACCATCGTAATTTTGCAATTTTCTTACAAATTAAATTTTTGATAATTGCATAGACATAAAAGATTTTTATTGCTATTTATAAAATGTTTATATAAATACAAAAGATATGTATTGAATATATAGACCTTTTTTTTAAATAATCTCTTAATATCGCGATAGATAATAAAATTATTTTTTTTATTATCTAAATTGATATTTATTTTAGCAGCGTTTTAATTTTTTATGATTGACATTTGTCCAAGTAGATTCTCGTCAAAATAAAATAAACTTGAAATTGATCGAAAAAATTTTTCTCTACGTAGAAAATAATGCGGCGGACACGGAACATCCTGCAAATTCCAAAGATACCCGGTAATGAGGTAAAAGTGGCGGTTTCAACGTAAAACGGGACTGTTTCGATGCCAATCATGTGTACCGTGCGGCTCATGCATAAGCGGGTACACGCATGTAACGCGTTGCGCTTCACGCGAGAGAACACTCGAGCGACACATTACACACGCTTCGCACGTAACAACATTGAGAGTAACGTCGCAGCGTGGCAGCGCAGCTTGCAGCTCGTTATGTGTGTCGCATATCCTCGAGAATCTCTCCCTGTACGAGAGGAAACTGTCTCGCCTCTGTTATCGCTGCTTGCCAAAAACTGTCCATTTGAGGAAAGGTTTGCGCGCGTAAAAGTAGATGACGGAACCGGGGCGCACGAGCCAAAAGTTTTAATTACACGGACTTAAGCTTCGCGGAATTCTTGCCAAGTTTTACGGGGAGAGGCGCGAGAAAGAAACCGCTTTAAAATTGCCGAAAACCGGCGGCATCACGGCCCGCGGGAGTCCGCGGCACGGTAGTGCGGCGGATCGGGGGCGAGAATGAGAAAAGGGCGGAGATAGACCGAAGGAGGTCTGTTAGAAGAAATAAAGCGCGGCCATGTTCCTTTGAGGCTGCGAGCAATATGGAAATAAAGGTCGCTATCCGTGTAAAAGTTTTAGTGTCACCTCTACCTCTGCGGGTTTATTGCTCCCTGAAGAGTCGTCTCTTCCTTTCTCTTCCTGGCCCTACCCGCCACGTCCTTTCTGATCTCGTCCCTTCGCTCTTCCTCCCTCGCTTTGGTTTCTACTTCGGTTCGGTAGGAACCGACACAGCCGTAGGCGACCACATCGACAACCTTCTCCTCTTCCTCATTCTCTTCCGCCCCGGCTGCTATTCCGGTCTTTTTTCTCGCCCAGGAAACAACCTTCGGTCGGGTTGTCCCTCATCGAGACATTACGTCTACAGCATCCTGACCGATAATCGCTTTTCATTTTGTTCCACCGATTATCGAGGACTCGCGGTCATTGACCGTAGAAAAAACTACGCGATACACGTACACAGTCCTTCTTCTCTTTATCCTTTCCTCCATCTCTTCGCCACGTCGTACGGTTGCGAAGATCTCAAAAACGTCGATGGTGGTCCAACACTGGCCGGATAACGGCGATTATCCACCGTGAAAGAACCCGCGCATGTAAGTTCCCGGTAATGCCATTTAGATTACACGTGATTATGCTACCGGTGGCAGAGCATCTCCCGGCATGAAGTTCAGTCCTTAGGTGCGCCATTACTTTGATTAGTTAGTTACGTAAAAACACAATTTGCGTAGAGACGATACTTGGATGCATTACAAAGTTTAATGAAAGAGTTCGTGACGTATTTAAATAATATTTTATAGATTTAATAGTTATATACGCGTCGAGGTCTTCGGGGATTAGATCTAATCATTGCACTTAAACTTTGTAAACTTGATCTAACAAGAAGACATAAAAATCAACCTCTACAAGTATTCTTACGTAATGAGAGATTTCAGATAATGAGTTCTCTTCTGCATCGATTATATCGGATCATCATCCTCATTTAATCATACGAACCATCATTGCGCGGACCTTCGTGCAATATAATTTTCTAGAATACGTACGAACGCGTCTTTAATGGCAGCTCGAAAATTAATACCTTCTTTTCATCTTTCATTGGGCAAATAATGAGAGGAAGAAATTTTCTGTGATATAAAATCAATTTGTTCCTAGTACGATTTTTAAATCGGCAATTTCGTGTTCCGTGTAGCGTATTCCGCGATTAATTTTTCAAGCGCTCGATACTCGCGAGACTATAACGCTGAAATCGACGAAGGCAATTCCGCGGCATGCAAACACCAGAGCGAACGCGGCTAATAGCCGCAGTTTTAATCACAATGCCGGATAAACGTTTACTCACGACGTCGACATTGTGCTGTTTCAGATACTGAGGGATATCCGGCAGGGTTTAATGCAGCTAGGACGAGACGGACGGGGTCAGCTCCCTGGGGGTAAGTACATCAAGGACTAACCTCCAGCTAGTTGTCGCCTCGTCTCTCCACGACCTATAACCCGCCCTCTCTTCCACTCTATTCGTGCATACGTACGGACGCGCACATGTGCGCGCGGAGCGCGACGATGTGACCGTGTGCGTGTACGTTGAACAAAACGCGCACGTGCCGGGCGGTATGAGAATCGACTCCCAAATGCCTGACACCTCGTATGTGTAGCTGCTCACTCTCGCGAGACTCATTTTGAGCATTCGTTTCCTGATGGCTCCCCCCGTAGTCTTTTTCCCACGAAATCTCGCTCCCCGTAGCCTCAGCAGCTTTTTACGATAAAGTGAAGGCGCACCGGAATGCTACCTACGCCTCGCAAAAAGGCGCTTGCACGGGAAAAGAGGAAAGAAGAAGCTTTTGGTATACACGGTTTGTCCAATTAACGTTTAATGTTAAAAGGAAAACAGAATAAAATATGAGAGCAACAATGCAAGTTGAAAAGCAATAAGAAGCGCTTTCTGAGAAGTGAAATTGTAAGGAGATTATACGATTTATGTTATTACGAAAGAAAATTGTTGAAACAAAATTGAAAATGTATTTGATTTAAAGATTATATTTATTTTATATATAGAGGATAAGTATAATTAGTTTTTATTTATTATACTTTTAAACGACAAATCTCGTTATTGTTAATCATGTATTTAGGTTGCATTAACTCCTGTATACATTTTTAACTTTTTTATTAATTTTATTATTATTATCATAAAGTATATATTTAAGACAAGAGAAAATAATGGTTAAATTAATTTTAGTAAAATCTTGTTTTACGTAATTTGTTATTTATTTATATTTTGTTAAAAATATCGAGAAAATTATCAAAACGTTTAAAATTAAATAGTGAAAAAAGAAGTACTTAAAAAATTAATAACGCATGAATTTATATAATGAGAATAATTAAGGATTGAGTGTAATTTTACAATATGAGGCTAATTCACACTTTCCAGCATAAAGATATGGTCTATGCTCTTTATTGTCGATTTATCATTACTGTAGTGGTTTTATTTCCTATTCACAAAGCTGCTGTGGCATGATTGCGTCGCGAAACCCCTCGCGTATGCGAACTAATCTCGTTATTGTTAGTACCCGCCATCTTCATTTTCCAAACCCTCTCTCTGCTACTTTCTCTCCCCCCACCCCCTCTCTCTCTCTACATAATTGTATGCACGCTTGTCACTCTCAGGTTTCTATGCTAAAAGAGGATCTAAATTCTTAAGTCCGTCATTAAACGTAATTTTACTCAGCTTCATGATTAATATTTGATATTCAACGTATAATAGTTAACATATTTCCGAAAATTTTAATGTATTGTTAACATAATATTTGATAAATATTTAATTAAGAGTTTATAAAATTTTGTAATGTTAATTTTTTAAAGATTTCTAATCTTTGATCAAAAAATGTTTTTTTCTTCTTTAATGTTCTTTCAATAGGTTAATTTATATCATATAAATTTAAAAATTATCAAAATTCTTTCGTTATCTGAGTTTTCACAAAATTTAAATACATGCAAAAATAAATGAGTTTCCCATTATTTTAATTTTAATCGAAAATTGGAATTATTAATTTCTATATTCACACAAAATAATTCGCAGATGACACGTATATGTACGACGAAGATGCACGATGCGGAGGTGCTAGTGTTTTGGGTCCCGGACCAGGTGGCCACTGGTATGACGAACCACCTTACGAATCGGATCCCGAGGATTTTCTTATGGGAGCTAGTGGCGGTCCGGTACCTACGGCAACTATTCAGAACGGAAGGTAATGTTTTTGCAATTAAAAATCAATCTGAATTTTTTGTATTATTACCGTTGGACACAGATTTAATTTTGATATCGATCGTCTGGGATTGTATTGTCAAATCTAAGGATAGTAGTGAATCGTGAAAAAAAACGTAGATTTTTTAAAATGAAGATTAAGTAATACAATCGAATGGGGGTATCAAATTAGGGTATGCTTCACGCTGAATATGAGACCGGAAAATCGAGGCGAAGGTGTGATCTCTCTTCGGACAGCCGGCGATATCAGTTTGCCACGCGATCACTCGAGAAAAGGTGCGACATCGACGATGCGAGGTCTCATCGTTCCTCAGGGTCACAATAATCCGCCGACGATTATACCCTTAACACATTCGAGGGCTTCTCGTGAGAGCGGAGATTACGCGAGTAGCGACGTGCAGGTAAGTCCATCGTTGTCGAGTGAGAATCCGGGCGACAAACAATCACGCGCGTCACTTCGTAAACGTTGCAGTGCAAACATTATCGTGCTCTAGCGGAAGTTCCTTTGCTGCTAGTACCGTCTTACACATGCTCTGATATTTTAGTGTTATAATGAGCGACAGAACGTTTTTATCTGGTAAATAACCAACCAATCAGCCAGCGTCTTAAAGATAAAGCTCGGTGATATATTTTGTGGTACGTTTTTGTAATTTCTTATCCACGTTCAGGAGTAGCGTGATTAACTAGCCTTCACAAAGTGAACGAAACGACACATGCTACCCCGCCTCACGATTCCGCCGCTCGAAATTACCAAATCACCGTGCCTCAAGTAAGTCACGAACCTCGTTAAGTCGCGGGTAATATTATTGCGACGAGGCGTAATATCGAAGGATCGAATCCAGTCTGGATAAATCCCGTTAGATCGTAGCCGTCACTCCACAGCGGAATTACATTAAGTCACTGCGTTAAGATAAGCGCACCACGCAGAGGACGCGGGTACCGTCGGGTTCCCTTAGCCCTCGCCCAAGTTCGATCTCCCCCCGTGAGAAGTGCAGATCCGACTCGCTCGGATCCCCATAGGCGTGTGCAACGGGGGTTGGGAAGGAGATAGGTCGGCGCCTACCACGTTCTCGCGGGCGTACATCACGGCGTGTGATTTATTTAATTTTGGGGCTGCAGAGTGTGAGCTCGAGACTGTCGACTGTGTCGGTGGACACGAGTAGGAGCGACCAGCCTCCGGTGGGCGGTCGCCATCCCGATCGGCCGGAGCATCACCACGAGCACCGTCACAACCATCGCCATCATCACGAACATCACCACACGGTCTCACCCCGACCCAATCAGCGTCACCCCGCCGCCACTAGCACGACCGTTACCAACACCGTCACCGACGCAACGTCACCGCAAAGCAACGCGCAACGCCGCCCGGTTCCCAGATATGTTCGTATCTGCCGAATCTATGGATGACGTAGCTCTCTCTCCTTATTACCTCTCCCGCAGGCACACCCACGCCAGTTTCCATACTACTAACTCACCTATGTACGCTTGTCCGGCGCATGACGTACGCGCCCGGTCCGTTACATTATGTATGCCCGGGCGTCTTCGGAACTGGGAGACGGGAGGGCATATCCCAGTTGATTAGATGCAGCAGATGTGAGGATACTCGCATTCATGAATATACATTTTCCGTTCGACTTATCTCGCGCGCGTCGGATCGCGGGATTCCTTCGCGAAGGAAATCGCATCGTAACTGACCGCCGATGCGTGACGACGGCTGCTACGTTTGAGAAAGATGCTCTCCGTTCTCCGGTCAGTTTCCGGTGTTTTGCCTCGGCGCGATGATCCGGGTGCCGCGAGAGCGGCATCTGTCGATCGGCACTCGATCCGTCTGTTGGATCGGCGAACAATGAAAATCTGCGAGATTTACGGATTGTTTGCGAGGAATCGAGCGCGACGGTGCGGCGGTTGCGTTGAAATCACGTCGAATCTACTAGTTTTTTCGTCCGCTGAGCAAACGTTATTCTTCGTCGACTTCGTAAACTTGATAACGATCGGATACCACTTCCGCGATAGAGCTTCAGCATTTATCACGGTTTTGTTTGAATTGTCAGGAAATGTGTATTTTCTTAATAATTCTTTCTCATTTTTTTTTTCGTTGATGGATGTTTATATATAATTATTGAGATGAAATGTTGCAGATTATTTTATAAAAATAATAAGAATTAAAACATTTTAAAAAGTACAATTACTAAGAGAGAAAGATTGATAAAATAATTTTAAAAAGGGATCAGTGTTAGATCTCTATTCTTCTAATAATTTAACTTTAAATTCTAATAGTTCAATTGAAAAATAATTGAACGATAAAAATTTGAAAAAATAGCATCTTTTAAATTTTTGACAAAGCATGGGCCCTTTTGCGCTTTATACACGTCTATATATTTGATTTATATCCTTACTGTAGCTAAATCATGATAGTTGGGCGTGCAACATTATAATAATCGTGCTTGACGTTTAAGCAAAAACTGGAGAACCTCATAATCTGATCAGAGCACTAGAATAAGGGTGCCTTTCCTGCTCTGACGCCTACACAGCACTGACAGCCTCTATGTGTATTAAATAATACTCACACACTGACACGCCAATATTAAGTATATCACTAACCCATCTAAACTAGCGTAGCCTGCATACGCTATTTACTTTCTCATATAACACGCAACCCCCACCCCCATATTAATATATCGAGTGTATAACGTGGTTAACACGTCGTATGTAACACTTATATACTTAACTCCTAACTTATGTATATTTGCTGCTATTATTTAGTTTATCGCGAAAGTTACCTCGAAAAGAATATTAAACGCATTTACATTTAATATTTTACAAACGCGATTATATTTGAAACAATTAATGAACTATATTTAATTTAAAACTGTTTTGAAGTTAAATGTTAACGAATATAAACGGAAAAATCCTCCGTGTACATTATATTAATTATTTATCTTGCAATTATTGCGAAATTGTGATGTATTAATTGATAAAAATAAATTATATGTTTTTATTATAATATGAATAATTAACAATATGAACAATGTACACAACCTTGGCTAAAAATATTAGACACTCGATTTATGAAAATGAATTCAAGTACAAGTTTTTATTAAATGTATACATATATTTTTTTAGTGTCGATTGCAGCGTTCAGTTATCTCTAGATTTAAATTAAAACTTGGACATTAAAAATATTTTCGAGGCAACTCTCGCGCTTGCACGTACGGTATAATATTTTTGATATTGGGTACTGTATCTTCATGCCTCTGTGCCTCTCACACCTGCTCTACCACCGGTGGCGGTCTCGTGTCCGATATTACTTGCCCGTAATCGCGCCCTGTCTAACAGCATCCGCGCGCTATTAGATCCATCATAGTGTGCCCGCTTCCTCCTTTCTTATTAAGCCAATAGAATTGTCTCTGCGAGGTGTCAACGTTTTAGAGCCGGAGTAGCGGTGAGGAGGGACTGTCGCCGAGCCAGAGTAGCGACTATGAGGATCAAGAAGAACTCGAGAGTCAACACTCGGCCGCCGTGCATACAGTACGTAATGTATGAGAGTAGTCCTTCGAGAAAACGTGCAAATTCTATTTCTATTTTTTCTGCATTTCACCTTCTTCGCCATTCCTGTACGTATACTCAGATGCATGGCATACCCTCAGTCACTATTATACGAATAGATACAGGCAGCATGTCCAAACAGTGCGATAACTAAGAAAAACATGCCTGTGCACCCAACTGTCACTGACGCGCGATTAGTAGAATCACGAAGTATTGCTTTCTTCCTCCGTTCTTTGTTCATAGAAAGATAGGTGACTTTCTGCGTTTTTCATTCGCATTAAATAAACTAAAATTATGAAATATTTTACCTCAAATTTCGAGAAACAAGAAAATCATCTACTATAAAGAAAAAAAATATACGCAGTCTTTAAAACGCAAATGTAATAAATTTTTGCACCGTTGTCAATTTCATGAAATAATTTTTTCAGAGAAGATAAAAAAAAGAATTGAAAAATTGATTAGATGTGAAAATATTTATATTCCACGGATGTTTTTTGCGAAATTTTTTTATAATAATATTCGATTCTCTCAATTACTTGTTAATTATTTATAGCGCTTAATATCGATAACGCGAAACCGTGTTTATCGATCTTATCCGACAACTAATTCGCATTTACATTAAAGCCGCAGTTACGCCGTTGATTGTCTGTCATAAGTACGGGCTTTGGTCATATGCCTCATAACGAGCATGTCTATCACTTGATAAACGCGTCGTTTATAACAACGACGTGTAATATACAATCTCCCGTAATAAGGGGATAACGGCATAACATTACTGTGACGTCATTTTATTGCGATTATGTAAGCCAGTGGGAAATACGGTTATATATATAGAGGATCACGTTGCTCTAACAGATTGGATTGCATGGCAATTTACGCAAACGAAATTGGCGTACTCCATCTTCATTCTTATTTCGAACGCACATTGATTTCCTCTGAGGATTTCACGCTCGCACCATTTACCTATTCCGTTTCATTAATGCAGCATGCTTTCGAGTAGTGTCTCAGTATTGCGAAAAGTACCCGAGCACCGCACCTCCAGACGAATTATACAACCGCAACACGTTGATCTATTCCACTGACGTCAGCGTACAGATTCGGAAACGAGAAATGCAATTCGCTTTTATCGAAATATCTCACAATCGTTTTCAGTGCCAAATGCATGAACACACAACAAAAAGATTATGCCTCATGGTGTCATTATTGAAAATTCGAGGAATTATGTGATGATACGTTTAAAAAAAAAAGGGCAATTAATCGTAACATAGATAAATATTTATCCAATGAGTAATCAATAGATGATGATAGTTGCGATATTTTTGTGACGATGTGCAATGATCATTTAATGTAAATAAATCGACTGTTCAAGTTCCGATCAAGATGATATACTTTTCACGTCAGGCCTCGCTCTACGGGCAACTCTCTATCGTGTCACATTCCAGGGGCGCCATAAATGCATTATTGAAAACGGCTCGACCAATTGAGATCCCTATTTCACATAGCTCCTCGATTTAATTAACGCGCCACCGGCGCGTTGTCGCGCCTTTCCCGGTGCATTCGATGGAGCACGTATTCCGGGCACGGTGTGACCCCGATGTTCTCCAAAACTCAATTAAAATTTCCAGTCGGAGGCCAGCGCTCTGCTCGAGAGCGATGCCAGGGTAGGTATCGCGGGCCGCGCGAGGAATTTAAGGCACGACGTGCAGCGAAAGATCTCAAGGCTGCGCCAGGATCGCGCGTCCTCGGAGGCGTTTCCGTGCAGTGCGAGCAGCGTTGAGAGCCTGCCGAGCGGCAGCGGTTCGAGCACGCAGGCCCTGGTACGCGCGGGAAGCAATCACAGCTCGATATCCTGCGAGGACAGGGATGCCGCCAGCCCGACGTCCATCGGTCCCGTCCTGTGTCGAGCGAGGGCACTGGTGGATTACACGCCCAGTCCTTACGACAAGGACGCGTTAAAGTTCAAGGTTCGTCCTCGTGATAATCGACCTACGACCGAAATTCCATCCGTGAACGCTTACAAATTCGTAATTATTCGCAACTTGTATTGCAATTGATAATGTATCTATAATATACTCTCTACTGCTCGCTGTTTTTAATTAACTCGAATGGAAATACTTCGGAATTCGTGTGTCATTTTCGGGTATTTTATTGGCTTTTGTTTTTTAAGAAGTCACATCTAAAAGGAAACTTGATAATGCGCGATTGAATACATCGTTACGAAAGGGTTTCCCTTGCGAATGCTCGCGTGGCAACGTTGTTTCAGAAGGGAGACGTAATCGATGTGGTACAGATGAACAAGAGCGGACTGTGGAAGGGCTTCGTGCATAACAGGACAGGCCTCTTCAAGTTCATAAACGTCGAGATACTGAACGACAGGGTGCCCAGGCGGGGAGAACCGGAGCGGGGCAAGTGGGGTCAGAGATACAGGCAGAAGCCGGGTTCCGTTCAAGAGCTCTTGCAGAGAATGAATCTTCAGGTAGAGAGAGAGCAAGAGAGCGAGAGCAATATCTCGCCGCGGTGCGAACAAACTGATTCGCATTTGCATGACGTCGAATGCAAAGTAGAGAACTTGCTTTTATATATTTCTTTATTCGGTGTTCCTATCGCACTATCATTCTTCGTTCCCCGTTATCCCTTCTCTCGCGTCCTCCCACACCATCGCATCAGCTTTCTAGCTTATGGCAACTCGTAGGTCCCGCAGACCGTGACGAGTCCTTTTTATTCGATTCCCTCCTTCCTATTCGTCTCCTCCTTTCCGTTTTTCGCGCTCCTCGTCGCCGCCTTCCTCATTTTTATCCTCACTCGCTATACGTCCTAGTATTTTCTTTACTTCCTTTTGGTTTGTTTGGTTTATTTTTTTTTTTCGATTTAGCTCTAACATTCGCTATATACGGAATATGTCCCGAAATTGCAAATTCTTTTTAGAAAAAATTGACTCTAAATTTATCATAAAATTTACAAGTAAAAGCACATCAAGTAGTTCCCTTGAATATTATGTATAGTCTCGCAATTCGGCGGTAGATTCAGCGACTTTATCGTGATGATTCACTGTCAAGAGGCGTGTCTCACAGTCTCCAGAGTCGAAGGTACGGAAGCGACAGGAAGGGATGGGACGAAATGATAGGGCGAGGAGTCGCTGTACCGGAAACGTCGTTTCCGATTCAGGAAGCCGTGCCACTTAATTAAGCCGCTATAATCGATCGTTTAATGAGCGTCTCAGATTCGTGTGCGTCTTTTCACCGTCCCAGTATACACTTAAGTAATTGAAGCCCGAATAGTCCTCTGTGAGAATTATATCAGCGGATGAAGATCCTCTTCTCGGCTGATTGCTCGAGATCGTTAAATCTCCCATAACTATACAGTCCGTCTGAAATGTTTGATTATTGAACAACTAAGAGGTCGCGAGGTACTTTAAATTCTTTGAAGTGAACTTGTCGTAATTACGATGCCCCTTCCTACTAAATCAAGCTCACTGAGATCTTTCGTCTTATCCCTTAGACATAGTCTCATCATATATTTCGCAGAGAACAATTTTTTCTTTACGCACGACTTTTGTAAGTCGACTAAATGAAAGAAAACAGAACTCATTGACAGAAAGGACATCACGGAAAAAGAAAACATTTTTCATTTCTCTCTGAAATTTACTTTTTATTTGAGATTATATCAATTTCAATGCATTATCCAAATCACGAAGATATAACATTTAGTTCGACGCTTTCCAATCAGAGTATGAGAAATGTTGCTGAGACGAGAATTCCGTAAGCTTCTTAAGGATAATTTTATAAGAATTCCGTAAGCTTCTTCCAAGTATATTAAACTGCGAGCGCATTTCATTGTACAAGTGAACTACTCGAAGCTCTGTTAAGATGGAAGTATCGTCTCAAAGATGAATGTTGCGCTCGCGCAGGAACATATTCCAGTTTTTGTGCTGAACGGATACGAGGATCTAGAGCTCTTCAGGGAGTTAGAAGCGGCGGATCTGGACTATTTGCGTATACATCAAGCCGAGCATCGTGCCAAGATACTCACCGCTGTGCAACTCCTACACGATCTTCAGTGTGAGTATACCGAACGCAACGGCTACTTATGTATTATTCACATCTCCCCAAAGCCCTTTTCATCATCGTTGCTATTTGTTTGCTGCATATATCATGTTACAATTAATACACAAGTTATACATCTTTAAAATCGCGTTGTAATTTCACATAAGTGGGTTAGCTCTCTCATTATTCTTGATGCAAAGGAGATTAAGAGTATAATAACTTAAGCTGCTAAACCTTGCTCTCTCTTTAAAAACTGCAAGATATGAAAATAAGTAGTTTCGTCTAAATTTTTTTCTTTTTATTTTACTTTATATTTTATTTTGCTTTATTTGATTTTACTTTTGATATTTGAACTTATTTAACTTTTCACTCTGTTTTTATTTGCTTTCCAAAATGTAAATATTTAAAGAGAGAGCGTTGTAAAAGTATATCATACGGACGTAGTAATATATTGATTTATTTGCGTACATTAGTTAAAATCTGCTAATAACTTATTGAATCGGGCACGAAATCTCACGCCCGCGTGCGTCTTCTTTCCGCCTTATTACAGCGGGTAGCGAGGGTGACCTGGCCTCGAGTTCGGAGGGCGACGAGGTCAGTCGTTTGGTTTTAACCTCCGGCCAGACGTCTGGCCACTGTTCGCCATTTAACCGACGCCAGTTCCCACGGGACTCCGGCTGCTACGATGCGCACAAGAATACCACCAGTCGACGGACCATCAGCCCGGAATCGACCACGACGTCGTCGAAGCTGTCAAGGGAGAACAATCTGGACGGCGCGACGGCGGTAACGAAGAACACCAGCGGTACTGGTGCTACAGACGACGGTCTGACCGATCCAAAAGATGACTTTCATCCCAACATACCGATCACCAGCTCGGTAACCGGCCAGAAAGAGAATCAGTTTGAAAAATCGCCGTTACTGCGGGGTGGCAACGTGCGATACATTGCGAAGAGGGGCAACTTTGGTGAGACGGTGGTGATCGAGGACGCCTGCGAAGGCGGCCAGAAATTGGGCGGTATGGTCAAGTACATGGTCGGTGGTACTAATGATCTCGGCCTTGAGGGCACCGGCAATGTCACCGGCCTCAGCCAGCGCGGTTGCCTCAGCGAGAAGTCCAGCGACTCCGGTGTCAGCTCGTCCAGCATTAGCTCGGCGCCTCCGCCCAGGGACAAAGTACTTGCAACCGCCAGCGCCGTGTCGGACTCGCCGACCAAGAACTTCGGTAGTTTCAGCAGAGCGTCGCCGACTTCTCAGAGCGGTAGCAAGAGTCAGAGCAACGACGGGAGTTATCAATAAGAAAAACGGCATAAATCGCCAGAAGACCGGCCGATTTGCGGTGCGATCTTAGGTCGAAGGTAAGACATACGAAAATAAGAGACTCGTGCAATTAAGCGACACTGGAGCGGCCTTAGTTCAAATTCAAAAAGGATTTACACGATCGTCTTCAGGCTATGATTCGTCCACGAGATATCGAGCAATATCGAGATCAATAATTATCTCAAACACTTTATATCCAACGAAAGATGTAATACTTCCGAATAATAGCGATCTTGACGAGCGTACTTGACAATGTTTCTTCCATTTCGGATAACTCGCAGAATAAAAGCAGTTCTGACGAAATTGCTAACGATAGATAATAAATAATTGACATTTGCCACCATGTCCGCTCGTTGCGATGACTATCGCGCGCTCAATCGCATCTCGATTTGAAATATATCTCGCAAAAGCAATATCTCATTTCCTGTTATTGTTGTTGGCAAAGTACCGAGGGTCACTCACTTTATTTGAAATTTCTGTCACGGGCGCGAATGGAAATTCTAATGTCTCTCGATGTAACACCTTCCCGATATTAATGTCGGAAAGGAAACATTTTGTTACCCTTTGGTTACGCGATGGGAAGAACTGACACAAGAATTCAGTGAAATTTTAGCAGTTGTAACAAGGGCTCCCCGGAGCATCGGCAAAGTTCTTCGCGTTTACGTCCGCGTTTCGGTCCGAACCGAGATGCATCTCGAATAAGCGCTCGGCATCTCGAAACCGCCAAGTCACATCGCGCCTACGTATAGCCGTGTAATTAATAATAAGCAAATACTATGTGATACGGTAGCAATATAACGATCGATTAAAGGTCGAATACGTAAAAGAGAGAAGAAGTAACAACGGCCGGCGACCGTAATTTGCGTTGCACGATTCGTCGTCGCGATTCATCGCCATTACGTACAATAAGTGTAAAAAGGAAAAAAAAAGGAGAGGAAAAAAGGCACGAACGAAGATCCAATATAACGTTATGCGTCCGTTAGTTTTGATTTCGCGTTCGATACTATCTGTCGGTTTCATCTTCGTCCGGGACGACCTCGCGATTAATCACAGCAAATGCTATATAGTTCGCCCGACGAGCTTCGTCAAAAACTGCCACACCGTTATCGAGTTCTCGTCTCTCGTTTAACGGCGATCTCTTATCTTGTATATTTTGGACCTCGCTTTTTTTTTTGTACCGCCCGTTTGATCACGTCACTAGGAAGTGACGCGTGTGCGCGTAACCGTGCGCAAACGAGACGAAGTTTTACGAAAATCGTCCCGAGACACTCGCGACAATTTTTCGCTTATACAATACGGCGCGCAAACTCGTGAGGATCCATCTTATTAAACAGTAGTAGAGAAATGCGAATTATCACAGGATGCCTTACGAGCGTTTTTCACTTACTTAGCTGAATTTACGCGACCTTTCAATAAAGCCCGATTATACGAGCGCGTCGACTCACGAGGAAGTATCTTCTACTTATAATACTTTTCATATACGTTCGCATATATAATTTTGTACGGAGTAGCGAGAACGCCCGAAGTCTCCATAGTCTAGCGGCGCCGATTAAAACATTCGCTGCATTCGTCACTCGGACTTTGCTTACTGTTTTAACGACCGACAATCCCCCATCGTCGATGCGACTCGTCAGTTCTTCGACACGATGGTAAACCCATGTACATGTGTGTATATTGACCACGCCACGGGAGGAAGAAAACGTTGAAAGTTACAGAGATTTTGTATGTACATATAAATAATTTTACGCGTAGGATTTAACGATGTTTTGTATTGACCTTGCCCGTTTGCCAAAACTTAAGACTATAGGCTATATATACGCGATATGTACACATTATATCGTACCGTTGGATCTTATGTACATCTCTTGTATAGTGTAAAATCATAGATGAATTTATGAGACGCGGGAGCGCAATCAGAGAATGGGTGTTACGGGAGGAGCCGAGAAGCCCGATGGATAATAATAAATCTTAAGTAATAATTTTAGCTGTTACGAGACGCAGCGACGAGCGCATTATTAATTAAAATTGAAGGGAAAAGGAAATAAAGTACACGCGCGCCCGCCGCGAATGAACGAACGAGCGAAACAATATCGGCGGATAGCACGCGGAAGCGATCGGCGATATTAAAGAGTTTATCGCGATGCCATACTACGATAAATATGCTAAAGTCTCATATTGGACAGATTAATCGAAGAAGTATCTAAAAACGTAGACCACTCACGGTTTCTATCATTTTATAATTAGATGATCCGAAGATATTAATCGCAAAGTATCTCTTTAGAGGCACATGAGTGAATAAATTGTCTTTCTAAATTGCAATCAGTGACAAGTTTAAGTGTACAAAAATATCAGTGTATTTTCATTGATTTCACTGATTTTTTATTGATTGTAATTTGGAGAGATAACACGAATTGACATGTACTGGAAGTGAGCCAATACTTCGTGACGATCCATACGAGTTAAATTGATCGCTAGTTCAAGATTGTGGAAACCGTGGAACCGTAGTATTTATCGTATCTGAAGTATGTTATCGCGATAAGAGCCTATCGAAAGCATTTCGCACGACACACGCGTACACTTTTTACACAAATAATCATCATCCACGTAACGTAGAGCGTGCTTCTTCTCCAACTTCATCGCGCTACTACAATCACACCGCGGGGAATGAATTTGAAGGAGCGACAATGGAGATATCCGAAAATCGGCCCGAAAATCGACTGTGATTAGACCGAACGAGTAGTTGCAAGTTGCTTTTATCGACGTCGAGATTGATTAATGCGATTAACGCTCGATCGCGGCTGCAGCGTGCGATTTTCGTGCCGAGACCGAAGTTTCGCAATATCGGGATTTACGTCGCGTCCCGTCCGCGAGTAAGCTCCATCAGCGGGCACTTTTTTTATCGAGTTTGTGCGATGATCCGACGATCCGAAGGAGAGGCGCCGGGAGGACGTTTCCGATAAACGGTACGTCGATTTCGGTGATTTCTGCTAGTTTATCCGTTCCATCGAGAGTACCAACATGTGCGGAGAATGAGTGAAGTGATTGTTATTAAAGGGAGGGTTGAAACAGCGAAGGATGAGAGGAATGATTGAAAATTGTGTGCATGTGCGTCTATGTGTGCGTATATGTGCGATAGAGAGGCGCTGTGAGAGAGAGCGAGAGAGAGAGAGAGAGAATAAAAAAGGCGAGAGGGTCGACGTGATGTTAAATTTAGTAACGAGTTTATGAGAGTACGAATAGACACGATAGTGATTTTATTTAGCTCGGGAGAAAAAAAAATTACACGCAGCATTTGATGTAAATTCATTCTAATCGTAGACCCAAGGCGCAGAATAATCGAAATAGATAATTTTAAGCGTACCTTAAGGGAGAAGCGAGTCGTTGACAAAAGAAGGCCTATGGCGTCGCCTTGCACGATCCCCTCGCCCCCGCGCCCCTCGAAACGGCGAAGCGATCGCTTAGATAAATTTAATATTCGTCGATCGAGAACACACGCCACGAAGCGCGGCCACGCCACGAAGGGTCGAATGAAATTAAGCGTTTATGTAGCGGTCTAGTCCATTCTTCTCGCGTGATTAACGAATATAATGTACATAAAATAATAAAACGATAAAAGAAACACAACAGATTTAGAGAGAGAAACGGCGAGTCGCGACCGCGAATTAGCGCGCATCGTCGTACCTTTTTATAAGCTGATTTTGTATTTATTGATTAATTGCGGGGTTTATAGATGATCTTACACACACACACACACACACACACACACACACACACACACACACACACACACACACGAATTACACACGATTCTCATCGTCTCTCGGTTCTCATAATGATTTCCAATGATAAGTGTTAATTTATTGACTGTGAATAGAAATAAACGATGGAAGAGATTCAAACGAGAATCGTCTCGTACTTGCGCATATTTTACACTTGGCGAAAATTACGCCTGGCAAACTTCCGAATCCATAATCCACCTCATTATCCTTCTAAGTAAGAAGCAAAAGGCCAGCTACACCGATAAACGGTAAGTGCTTCATTAAGATAATATGTACAACGTAATCTCAAAATCCTAGCGCGCTCAGCTAACAATAAGCAACCTTTAATTAGTTGCTAAGATTTTTAAAGCCGAAGAAAAGCATTAATAATTAATGTTATATGTAAACAATAAAAAATGAAATTATGACCGATAATGTGAATTAAATAATTAGGCAAAGAAGAACGCCATTTTTTGATCGTATAATATATATAATTAATCCGTAATTTGTTAATAAAATTATACAAGTATTTTAAGGCGTTGATTAATAAACAAGCAGTTCTCTATTTCTTCATATTTTTTCATAGTGATTTATCTTGCTATGCTAAATTGGTGTAAAAAGTTTCTTCTTTCATCAAGTTTTGTATTAAATAAAGTCAGGTAATTGAAATCGAAAAAGGGCCTCTGGAAAAAAGAAAAAAAATTTCTTTTTGCGTGAAAAGAACACATCTGAGGGAACAATTTGCCTCGCCTAGTTTTTTACTATATAGAATATTCTTTAACTTTATAATAAATCTGCATCAGAATCTAACGGGTTTGCAGTGGCGCGCCTTGTGTGACGATTTCGCACACGTATTGAATTAATCATCGAGCAGCGACCGTGCCATTTAATTTTAACCAATGCAAAGCGAATCGCGGCAACGGCACCGCTCCTTCTTGCGGCCGCTGTTTCGGGAAATACGCCCGCTCAAATGGAATAATTAGATGGTTTCTTGCTCGATTAACGACCGCCGCTGACGTTAAGCGTCGCGATGTCGTTTCATAAAGTACGCGACACCAACTCCCGCTTTAACGCTGCCACGCGGTGCCATTAGCGGGAAGAAGTTCCGGGGGAGGTGACAGACGACTCCGCGTCCGTCGCTGGTAACTCCGCGCTTGCAAACTTCGCGCTTTGGTTATCTGCCATTACTTGGAGAGAGATCCTCTTATTTAACTATCCGCCTGCTCGCCCGTCGTTGCTCGTAATTGTGGAAACTCCGAGTGGAAACGCAGCCGTCTCTCGCAGCAGCGGCGGCGACGGCGCCCGGATAACGGTTCGGTGCGACGCGATCGTTATTCCTCATCGCTTCCCGTGGAATGAAATTAAATTATAAGCGTACATTTTACGCATCGGTCCGCAAAGAACTTTGATCCGCTGTTTCTACGTGCAATTAAGTATCGTCGGCTCTGGCGCTCCGGTACTGCTAATTGGAGACAATTAATGACGGAATCGCGCGATCTCATTACCGCGCGCATTAATTGACGTATAAAATTGTTTCCATTTAATTTCACCGACATGTTACTGTCCTCCCCCTCGTGATATCGCGCCGAAAATACGTCACCTGCTCGTTCAATGGCGTGTACGTAACGAGACGATCGCGCGCGAGAGAGATCGGGGCGATTCTTCAAAGAAAGTACTTCAAATAAAAAGCACTTAGTAATGTATGTAAATGCACCCTTCGAGGATCATTCCGAACGTTACGGCGTGTACGTGTCCATTCGTAAGCTTTATTTCGTACCCCAAGGGACAGCGGGAACTTTTAGTACGCTAGATTATGGCGGTAATAACTCGACGAGTTTCTTTACCGCGCGACTCGCGGTCCACGTGAGCAGATTCTTCATCCCCCGGGGGTGAGATCTAATTTAACTTTTAGGGTCGCGCAATCACGACGGGTTTCTGGGTAATTCACCCCGGCCGCCGTGAATTCAGTTTACGTATCTTGTATTACTCGCTTCGTTACGTCCCGCGCGTTACGTTTCACACGGAAAAAAAGGGGGGGAGAACCTCTTCACGATATATTACTCGACAATTTATCTCTACGACATTAAACGGCTGCTGCGCTCCGTTATTACGGACGTACGCGATACTAGTATGTGAAAGCAACGCCGCGCACTCCTAATCGATTAAGTCGTCACGGTGAGACGCTTATCTTCGCCCGTTACCTCAATTGCACGCGGAATTGACACGCGATTCATTGCCGCAATTTTAATAATATAATCGAGTTCCCGCTGTATTTCTTTAGCGCGAGATTTATCGCGCGAAGGAGCCGCGCCGCGTATAACGTGGCGGCGCCATAAATCGCGATCGGACATCCACTCTCCGATCCGTCCGTCCACTCCAATCGATCTTGGCGTTATCGGTCGCGCGATCGGGCAAAACGATCGGTTATACTTCGCACGGGGACTTTTGCGCTCCTTGCACGCCCAACAGCAACCTTAATTACTGTCCACGCTAATGAATCAAGCGGGGAGATATCGCTATCGGCACCGCGCATAGCTGAGAGAAGCCGGATGAAGCTCCGTTGCGAGATTGTTTTACACCCGAGGCGAGATAAAACCCGAGCGATTCTTCTTTCCCCCCCCCCCTCTCCTTCTCTTCGCTCCTGCCTTCTCCCTTTCCGCAACCTGCGGGGCGTTATGTCGAGAAAGCCGCGATCAGTTCATCTATTTCTATATTAGAGCCGGTGAGATGGCTCGTAAATCACATCTCTGCGTAAGCCTCTGCTGTACGTGCCACCCTAAATAACTACATTCTCCTGGTATTAATGAAAGCATTCCGATCGCACAGATTGCCAATGGAGGTAGCTAATATCCAGTAATTGCAGATCGCCTTCCGTAACGACGATAGCCCCCCGGGCATGCAATACGGTGTCGATTCGCGATGCGACGTCCGGAGATCGCAGTCGTAAGTTACGGACGACGCGATCAAGTGACAGGAGGATAATGTTAAAGGTTCGTGGGATGGCTATCTTTTTTTTGTGACACTTGGAGATACGTACTTTGCCTTTGGACTAACGCATTTGATATTATTTTTATCATTTAAATGATATGTAAAGTAGTATTCAAAGCTGCACGTTGAAAGAGAGAATAAATTCAAATTTTAAAAAATTCTTTGTAAATGCAAGACAGTAAGAATGTCAAGCTGCTTGTATTGCAAGTTAATAATACGATATAAATAATTTATCTCAAAAAAACTGCGTTATCGTAAAAGTTATATTTTATCTTTATTACATTACAATACACTTTATGTACGTTTGATTTCTTTTATATTTCAGATATTTGTAAATCATAATATCAAACAGCTTCAGCAACCTCTGCGAATATACTGTTATGCGTATTATATAATATATATGCAAATATTTGGTTGTTTCGTATCTAATTCGTTATTATCGGACTTGGAGCTATCCACGACAGGTAAGTACCTGAAATTTACATAGCTTGCCGACTAATTGGACCCTCAAAGGCGGAATCCTAGTAAACTTTGATAACTAGCCGCACCTTGTTGAGCAACTATTGTTCTGCTCAGTTTGCGAGCAACAAGTTGGGCACTGATAATTAGACAAGTTAAGACAACTATGACCGTCCACAATCGTTAGCCGATAATAGGATTAAACGTACTTATAGAAAGTGCCAATATAGGCGACAAACTACCCTCCGCAACTCCCTCCTATATATTACAAGTAATGAATTCAATCTTTCTCTTAGCTACTTTGAAAACTGCGTTAAATATTATGAGACAGCGTCAAACGCGTAGCCCAGAAATAAATCAATTGACATAAAAGACATGCGCCTAGAAAAGAAAACATTAATTACATATTAATGATTATACATCTTAATAATTCAGCAACATTGAAGTGAAGCTTCAGCTTTACAAAGATGATTCATCTTTTGTAGTTTTATAGACAGCTTCTTGAAGAAACTTAGTTTATTCTTTGGGATTTTTTTTTTTTTTTATTGAAACGGAATAATTACAATTGTTTATTTCGTATTCTTAATGTGTTATATGGATTTTACCCCACGTCATTTTCTAGCAAAAATAAAAGGCTTTGTAGTAAATACAAAGCTCTAAGCACGCAACAGAAAATATGTACGTAGCAAACTTGACGCTTAAAATATCAATCATGTACGCCGGGGCTCGTCATACATCCGGGATATATTCTCGCGCATTCTAAAACGAAATTCCGCATGCGTCATGAGCGAGGATTATATTTACTTAACGGCGTTCTGTCTCATAGTTTCTCGTTTCTGACAGAAACAACATCCCATTAATATCGTGATAGAGAAACGTAAGGTCGTTGCCGACTACGACGGAGAAACGGAGAAACCCGGTGCCTTGTATCATTGCGATACACAAACCGCACGCCGTGGTTACAGATCTAGATTAATAGAACGCCAGATGATGATGCCACACGCCGCGGTCTCTCAACGGAAGTAATCGTTACGCACGCACGCGGCACACGCAGCGTTCTAAACTCGCATAAGGAGTTAACGCGAGACTTCGCGTCTTCTTTAGAGGAGCTTGAAAGTTTCGAGTTTCGAAAAATTCTCGTCCCCAATCCGATCCGTAGTACGAAACGCCGCGTACGTATAGTTCATTCTTATTTCCTCTCTCGGAACCAACACCGGTATACATTTATAGAGTGCATACCGACTCTTTGCACTGCTACTTCCTGCAGCGAAACCTCTAGCCGCGGGATATCTATGCGATACACCGCATCTTATTCTATTCTGTTCCTCCTATCAGATTTTTCTCGATGTGTATCACGTGACGGGACTGCCGCCGAGATACGACCGAATGATATCCGGATTTCACGAAAGCGGAATATTTGATATTACGGAGAGAGAGAGAGAGAGACCTACGTATATACGTTCTTACCGACCTTTGTCGTACCGACAATTTGACATATCTATTTTCTAGCTTTCTTTTTTAAAATTATTATTTTACATCAGACTTTCTCGATGTTTTCACCTGCAGGCGCGTCTGCAACGTCGAGGGTGTAAGACAATCAGGGATACCAAATTAGCGCATGTATAGAGATGCGAGTGATTGATTTCCAACGCGCTATTTTCGCGAAGCACTTGAGAGGCAGAACGCCAAGAATAATACTTAGCTTCACTCAGCATTGGTAATTACATCCGATCTACGTTAATTAGTACGCCGAGGGTTTTAATTCCGACCGATATCTACCATGTCTGGCACACGTGAGCGTTGTTCATGATTGAGAATTCGCGACTCTAATTAGGATGTCTGAAGTGCTATTTTACTCCAGATGTCTCGCGCTGCTGTCGTATTTAACAGCGTAATCAATTATATAGCAGATATTTTTGGTTGACTGTATAGTACAATTTCAAGTAAATATTATGAGAGAAAAATTGATATATAATTAACTTTGTTTCCTAAATTATATATTTTAAAAATAATAATAAGTCCAGTTTAAAAAAGTCTTAACAATTTATTAAAAATCTATCTTACGTACTTAGATAACGTACTTGGAATTTAGAGAAGAGTTGCCGAATGCGTATCACTTAAGTTATTTTTTATTTACCATCTTTTATAAAAATATAAAAATTAAGTACAAAATTGCATGATTGCATTATCTTAGCTATGATCAAAAATTAATATTAGTTGTAATTAGTTTTTAAAATGTTTTCAACATACATAAGATGAAAGATGTCAAATTTTTATCCATGTTACTCATTTTTCATTTATTTTATATTTTTTTCACTAAACTTTGCTTATATTAATTAGAAATATAAAATACACGTGACGTGCAATTTAGACGACCGGTAAGCATTCAGCACCTCTCTTTAAATAACAATTTAACCCGTATCCAATGGTAATAAAAATATAACATTGTAATAAAATGACAAGTATGCATGTGGAACTCTTTCAACAAGCTCGAAGTAAAATTATTCACGTCAAATAAATCAGACACGAGGTCGCGCGTGGAAGCCGCCAGCAAGATCAATGGCCGACCAATAGCATTTTCATCTTCCATCGATACGTGCTGTAAAGAGTACGTGCGGGAGCGCGTCTGTCGCGCATTAAACACAAACCAGTCATTAATAACGCAGAACGTGGCACCTTTAAGGCTCGCGGCCATAAATTCCGCTGCCGCGACAGGAATGGCAGTTTATCCGCAGCACTCGAAATCTAATTTATTTTACAACGCGAGCACGTAACGCAGTTAATAGTACACGCGTACGAGAAACAAGAAGGTACGACAACATTTATTGAACGCGTCCAGATGAAATCTCGTACTTTTCCTTCTGCTACCCTTCTTCGCGACTTGTCGGTCGTGTTAATGAAGCAGACGGCGTTTTCCTCGGAGATTTTCAATCCGCACCTGAAAACGGCGCGGGTCGCGCGATAACTTCCGCTATGCACGGAGGGCACGGGTGTACCATCAACATAAATAATTATCCTCGCGCTCAGATATAATAACGTCCCGCGAAACTTGCTGATGCGGTATATCAACTCCGCCACGCCGATAGATCCCGCGCGTGCTCGGTTTGCTAATTAATTATTATGGTTTAAGGACGGCACTGACATTTCCGGGATACAGTCAGCTCTCGTATACGTCCGACTAGTCACGCTAACGACATGCACGTGCATCAATATGTGCACACGTAATAATAATACAATGTGATATGATATCCATCCAATATGCAAGCCTCGTCGAATGCTGCGGCACGTCATTATAGTGCCATTACATCGACAAGATGTAAACTGACAACGAAATGGAAATCTTTAATGGTATGTTCTGTGTCGCGCGGGACCGGGCACTCGTGTCCTGCACCCCTTTCCGGCAATTTTCGTTTATTCCCAGCCCGCATCTGCCTGGGGAACATCAAAGGGATCGCCACGATACGAAAATACGTAGATGCGAAGGGTGCAGCCGCTGGAAAGGCTGTCGAAGTATGTTCCTTATGTCATTTCGCGGGACGAAATCGTTCCGGAAGAGAGAAACGATTTAGGAGGAGAAGAGCACTCTAGGGCACGCTACATATGCGTTTTCCATTTTTCGAATAAAAGTTAATTTTCGCTTGCAAACACTCATTCTATCGTCGTCAATAGAATAAAATGATTGAGAGGGAAAATTTGTGATAAATAAAGATTGAAATCGAAATTATTATAAGGCTTTTATTCATTTCTAAATTAAATACTTGTAAGTTCTGAATTGATTAATGTTGAATCTAGAGATAATTTATAATACTTTAATAAATTAATTTAAATTTATCTTTTCAATCAATAGAAATTAATTTTATTACTCTTATGAATAATACATGCTGTGATTCAACGTTTCAATATTTCTCAGTAACATTTATGGAAAGTTATTTTTGTTCTACTAATTAATTTTATTATAATTGCCTAGTGTGACGCTCAAATAATAGTGTTACATCAAAATTTAATTTTCTCCGTGGAACATTTTTTCCTAACAAACTTTGTACGCTATAAAAATTAACAGACTAGCGTCAATGTCAAAGCTAGTTTAATATAATTAACAAATTAGCCGAATTATCGATCTTGTGATGACGGTTCCCGGACGGAGCACACATAAGCATTAATTAGTAGACGCGAGAGTTACCGGAAGTGTGGATGAGCCTGTCAATGAACAAGCAGTCTAATTCGGCCACGCTGACGCTTTCGGCTACATACGCGCGACACACTAGTGAAAGCGCGAATTTCCCATGTGAGCGTAGACACAGCGCGCAAGTGTACACAGAGCATGTAAATGATATAGTGTGAAAACGGACGCATACGCGAAAGGACAAATTTGTAGTACAAACTTCCTGTTTCGTGAAAAGGGAATTGCAGCCTCGCAGGATGTAGGGGGCAAAACAGCGAATAGACTCAACAAATTGCAATAAAAACGTAGATAATTCAATTCAGAAAGTTCTGTTTTTTTCATAATTTGTTTCGGTACTGTTGATAGTAAAAATTTTTATTTGATGCACAATTAAACATCCAATTAGCAATAATACTATATTTGCCTGGAAACGGATCTTTTTCGTACAGTAATTTGTGTGATGATTTGCAATGTTTGAAATTACAATGAATCGAAATTAAATTTAAAGCGATGAGACAATGTAACTGAAAGGACGTTGACAAAGCTGATGCATCGCGCATAGTAACACAGTCAAATCTATTGTCCTCATCGTACATGAAATAAATAACCCCATAAAGCTTACGTTAACTCATGCTATAAATAACTTCCGTGTGGCTGTCATGGTATATTCATTGACCGAAAGTGGGAAGGAAATATCGATATGCCTGCGAAGCACGGAACAAGCGATTCATACATCTTGGGATAAGGTGGAGACGATTTTTTCATCTAGAAAATCCACTGCTGGCGTCGATAACCACTTATCTCTCAGAAAAGCTCGGCTGTGAGGTGATCCGAGTCAGGAACCTTGATACGCGCGTCTCTAAAACTGCCAATATATACTAAATCCTCTGAAAATTGGTTCATTTATCGCATAATATCATGCCTGTATGCTAATCAAATAATTCTGCGTTTAAAGTATAACAAGTCTTGTGCTATAATTAAACGTCAAGAGTTATTTTGATCGATAGAGATGGAAAAAAGTAAAGTTAACCAAAATTTAAAATTTATTGCAAATGTATTAAATCACGGTTGATCAAAATGTAATTTTTTACTAAAAAATATAGAAAAATATATATGTAAATGTTTCTCTAGTGGATTATGTATAATGCCCTTCAGAATAAAATGTAACACGCATTGAAATAAAATAAGTTTTCACGAGAAGTCGGGGGAATAATATTCGCTTCTTTGTAAGTAACGTTAGATTACTTTGTTCATTTTCGTTCCTGACAAATATCCCGTATCTTCTCGGCGACTTTTTATTAACTGAATCCAGAGTCTCAGTGGACGAGTACGACAAAGCGATCTCGTAATATCGCCAATTGAATCCTCGTGGATGGAGTGCAGCGATTTGTAACGGGATTTTGAAGCGGCTGTCTTGCTCGGGCCGGATAATGGTGCACGGATTTTTCAGACTGACTGAAATCAGGCAGTACTGAAAGGAGATTTTGAAAAGGGATCGCTAGAAATGTGAACGAAATTGTGGGAATTGTGACGACGATAGGAGATGAACTGTAGTATTCTACGAAAAGAATGTTTTATTTAACAAGCTAATCCAGATAAATGTTTCCAATATCCTTTAATAATAAGTTTAACTTGTGTAATTAATGATAAATTTTTTATTGAATTTTGACAAAAGTTAAAAACAAATTTTAATTTTTAATCACAGATAATAACTTGGAAAAATTTTATATAATATTTAATGAAATTAGTTTTACTACGTGAAAAATTTTTGTCATATAAAAAGTATGAAAATTGTCTAACGTATAATACATATATATTTTTCTAGATACATTTAGTTGGCATACAAACTTTGTCGAACTTTGTCGAGCCCTCTTCAATAGTTTTAATGAAGAAAACACAATAAAAAGCAACAGAAATAATAGCAACAACGACATCTTTAAACTGATTAGCACAATATACATCTGAGAAGAGCACTTACAGAGACTCTGTAACTCAAAATTACAGTCGAGAGAGAGACTCGGTGAGGACGATCGACAGGGATTCTAACAACCACGTAAAGTACCCTTCGTAACCGTGAGAGCTTTTTAATTAAAATGCAACTCTACCAGCCGCAAATTGTCATAAAATATGACTTACATGACTAGCGAGAGAGGAACAAATGGGAAACAAAATATTTTTACGAAAAGTTATCACAGTCTTCGATTGGGATCGCATTTTTATGCGAGAGAGCGCCTCGAAGTATGTCTGAGGCACCCGAAATCGCAGTGTCATTCAACCTAACTACATTACGCCTTTTAGATATACTCACAACAAAACTTTCCCCTCTAGCTCGTTCTTTCTTGTCCTAGGAAGTTCAATCAACGACAAAACCGATATAAACTTCCTTCTAAAGACGAGGTTTCTTAGTCAAGGTTTGATTAATTTTTTCATCTTACAAGCGAAGACAGGAAGTTGTAAGATATCTAGATTACACGCGTGTCTAAAAGACGTTTTAAAGGCATCTTTTTAAAGACGTCTTCAAGATTTGATTAAAAAATATCTAAGATTTTTTACAAAGTCAGAAAATTATTTTTTATAAGATATTTTTTGAAGAATGTATAAGTTTTAGATTGCCGTAGGTAATATTTATACATTGATAAAAATACATACGGTATTTGGAAACGTAATAAAATCTGTATTAACAAAATGCTTAACTTGTGAATAAGATATTCCTTTTTAGATATCTATTCTTGTATGCTAAAATTTTCATATACTAAATTCCCATTAACACTGATTAATAACATTTTAAATTTATAATTCCTTGTAGTTTAAGTGCAGATTTTAATATAAAAATTTATATTAATAAAAATTGATATAGTATTGGAAGAATATATAGTCAACAAGAAAATTACTATTTAAAACATTGATATTGTTAAACATTTTATGAAAGTTTTAAATTTCCAAAAACTGCATATAATTCTAAAAATTCGGGAATTTAAATCACAAACTCGAAAACGCCAACAAAGTTATATAGGCTTAAATTAATACAATGCAAAAATGTATCGACTAAAACAATATATAACAATTAAAATATTTAATATAATACATAAAATATATAAGGAGGTACAATTATATAATTCGACTTACAGAGAAAATAAAAAATAAACTTATATTGTACTCTCTAAATTGCAATCAGTATATTTGTACAAATTTTCAATGGTATACTTATAACTGTGATAAATAGTAAGTATCCACTGGCTTTTAGTAATTTTTATTTCAGAATTAGTGTATAATCACTAAAAGATCAGTGTATTTATTTCACTGATTGACAATTTGTAAATACATCAATGTATTTTCACTGATTTCAGTGATTTTCTACTAATTGTAATTTAGAGAGTACTACATTTGTTTAATTTTTATAGATGGTAAAAGTTAATTAGAAAAGAGCGATGGCATCATTCTACAATGTCAGTGCCATATGCGCATAAATCATCGTGTGTTCACTGGTCCTTGTTTTCCAGCAGTTCTCTGTGACGAATAAAAACGTATTTTACGTCAAGAACTGTACTGCTTGTTTGTACGTGACAACTAGTACGATTCCGGTCGTTGCATGATCACGGCGCGGCGCGTCGCCATGGCGTACATGCGACATTTCGCCAGTTTATACGACGCTCTTGCTCTGGCTCAAAAACGGAACCTTGTCAGGTTGCGTGACCCATAGTCACTAGTCTCTCAACCCCTTCAATGTTGCCTTTTGAACAATGCTCGTTAACCACATATAACTTTCTTAAGTAGTTGCAAATTGTTACTGCATTAAAAATAATTTATATGTTGCATATGTAAATTAACTTTATACGTTAAAAATTTCACGGGAGTTTTGCAGTGTGTTTATTTAATATGTATTATTAGAATTAGAAAGAAATATCTCAATTTTAAATTTGTATTTAAAAGATATATCAATCATAATTTTTAAAAAATAACTAAAACTTAAAAGATCTATTTGTATGTATTAGGTAAAGTTAATAATACAAATATTATTATTATTATATTCTACTAGCTATGCCCTGCCACGCGTTGCTGTGGCTCTCTATTCTTATGCTACGTTTTTTTCAAATTTTCTTTACTTTCATTGTTTAACTTTCAAGAGCCTTGCTTTACTGTTGCTCTTTTTATTTTATTTTTGAAGAAGCATTTATCTATCTTTAATAAATCTAATATTCATTTATTTACGTACTTCTAACTTTTTTTTCTAAAAGCTGCCATGGATTTAGAAATCCATTCAAAAAGACTGTTTTAAATAAGTTTTTTTTTCAATAAAATAATAGCAATCTTTATTTTTCTTATTACCTTAATTTAAACACAATAGAAACATTCTTTGCCTCTCCCGATCTCTCCCGGTCTCTCCCCGCCTCTCCCGGTCTCTCCCTGTCTCTCCCCGTCTCTCCCCGTCTCTCCCCGTCTCTCCCCGTCTCTCCCCATCTCTACCCGTCTCTCCCCGTCTCTCCCGGTCTCTCCCCGTCTCTCCCAGTCTCTCCCCGTCTCTCCCCGTTTCTCTCTGTCTCTCCCGGTCTCTCCCCGTCTCAACAATCATTTACATTTTTATTTATATAGATAATGTATGTAATACATATACATTTGTGGAATGTTACTTATAAATAAAACCCGTTAAAATATATATATATATATATATATCTTAAAGTTATAAAAAGTAAAAGTTATAAATAAAACAAAATAATGTACAAAATAATTAAGAATTAAGATATTATTTCAAGCATCGTGACTTATTGTCGATAAAGCTTTTCGTGTAGCGTACAAATACCCGAATAAAATGCTAATCGGCTCGTTACAAACGCGACATGGCTGTCAGCGATAATTTTATGCGGGGTCTAAATTATGCAGCTTTTTCCATCGAGAAGCTGCCGGCGAATATTAATTATCTCACGGTTTCTGGGCCGTTTTGAAGCTGCTTAAATGTTGTCACGGCTCTAACGCAAATTGTTACTTGAATTTCTCGCCGGTACAGGGAAAGCGGTTACAAGGAAATTAGAGAGAAAGAATAAATAAAAAAACAAGCTTGTAAAAAAAAGCGACCGTGCTCCTCGTTCAAAGAAGTAATTAATGCAACCCGATGACCTGGTTATTTAAACAGTTTATTTCAGATTTAGCCGCTAGTTGAATTCATTAACAAGGTTTCCGCACATAAAGCAAAGTTGTCAGTTACGAGAGTCCTGAGCCCAAAAGGCCAATGCTCGAGATTGCGATAACCTTCGACCTCGTCCTTCCACCTCCGTATATTTAACTCGAGAATCTCTCGGATAGTCAACTACCGAAATTCCAAGCGTTGCGGAATCGCGCGTACCGGAATTATCAGGTTAATTGCCCGCAAAGACAATGCCAGTGCGAAATAGTTAAGGAATTACGTGTCACCAAAAGAAAAATTTCTTTTAATAATTATTGTTTGTAATTTATTATTATATATAAAAGTAAAGAACAATAATAACTTTATATTTATTTTAAACATTTAGATAAAGAGAAGTTTTCAAATTTTACTTTTAAATTCCCTTTGTTGCAACTTTTACATGAAAACGTTATTGCTTTATTTTAATTTATTAACAATCAGCTACGTGTCAATGTTTGAAATTGTAATTTCAATCTTCTGGTTGTTATTCGTAAGAATTTTAATTTATTATTTTGAACGGATTTAATTAAAAAGCTGCTACATCGCTGAGTCTGCAAGGAAAATCCATTGGGAATGGTAAAATCGGTGCGAGCTATTTCTGGATTAAGAGAAGAATTACTTAGAGAAGTTTGAAAGATTAGTATACGATCTTTTCAGTGTAACTTCTACAAATAACTGATTCGTGATATTAGGGAAAAGTAGAGATCTCCCGTCTGCTGTAACTCTTACCTTTCGAGGTTTCCTTCTCCTCGTTCTAGATTCGCCGATCGTGAGCTACGCCGAAGGGAAAGGAGTGCTTTACAAGCAACAACCGGAAGCGGAAAAAGCAGACTGAAAGAAGATAGGAAGGAGAGAGATAAATCGAGAAAAGGAAGACCATGCTAGGAGAAGGAAGAAAGTGTGCAGAAACCTATTCAAGGAGTCGACTCAGTCTTGAGGCTGCGGATTTTTCAGCAATTGCTTTTGATTCCCCTAGCTAATACGGGAAATCTGAATGTCCGTGGCGCTTCTATTCACGGCCAAAGAGAGTGAACGATAAGGACAAGTCTCGTCCGCGATCGAGGGAGTACCCATGTATTTTCGTAAAAAAAAATTTGGTTCACCTCGCCCTCTCGCTTTTCCACCCCTTGCCGTTTCTTGTCCCGCTTGTCTTACGCGCCGAGCTATGTAATAAAAAGACCAATCGAGAATCTCGCAGCGTCTATCGAGGATGTCACGGAAACGACGGCGGCGGGACATTTAAGGGAAGCCTGAGAGATTCAGCAGCGTCCATGGAGATATCTGTATCCCATCGATCGCGTTCGAGGAAATGTTTATTGCATCGTCTTCGGCAAAACGTATTTCTTCCCGTCACAACGGGCAATTTTTTTGTCGACGTGCGCAAAGTCGCGTCCGGCGTTCTTTGTAATTTCAGAAAGTGGGTGAGCTAAATGGATTGCGAGGACGTCTTGCGGACCTACGGGCCTCTTAAAATGAATGAATCTGTCAGATGGATTTATGTGATCCTTTGAAACTCGTTGCCCCCTAAAGATTTGTGTCGCCGCGCAATAAGAAGCTCTTACCGGCACATAATTTCAGGATCGCCCGGGAGCTCCCGGGGTAATCGTTAGGGATTATCCCAAACGTTCGACGTGTTCGCGCGCGTTTCGGATCGATAATCGAATAACTCGATCACGTTCGACCGAGCACTGGCCTTTGTAATTGTATAACTGTGGTGAAGAAGCTCTTAGAACTACTGAAAGTCCAATTAAGGAAATAATCGACAAAGTAGAAATAATCAATGAAACAACACATGGACATTGAAACCGAAGCCGATAAACTACTTTCCTGTACGCTTAACGATCTTCAAGTTTTCTTCGCTAAAGTCTTCTTCGGTTACTGCAAAGTTACATCTGCTAACATGCTTTTATCTGATTTTATGGTACTTGGAAATTGTTCAGTGACAGAGAAAATTCCTGAAATCGTCTGCCCTATGTTGAAAGTAGAAAACAATGCCGACAATTACGAACAATTAAACTACTTTTAAATTGTTTCGAGGTGCATTGCATTTGAAAAGCTCACTTCGAGTGGATAATTAGCGCAAATTCGTTATGACATTAGCACGTGCGCCCCTTGGATATCTGCAGAAAAATTGAACTTGACATTTCGCCATTGTTTCGCACGGCCCCGGTGACGACATAATCCCTACGATAATCCGAGCGTCAAAAAAGGAAACTCATCGTTCAATCTACGTCCGGACGGATAATCGTCATTTTAACGGTCGCTGTTAACAAATGGAGCGGCGAAGAAAGAAGGCACACTAAGTTCCCTTTGCTGGGCGAACAACTTCCGTTGAATTAGTACGATACGTCTTTCGGGATGATGGAAGAGCTAGAGAACGATTTTCGGATCTACTTACAGCCCTCAACCAATTTACGACAAAGTTACACGTTTTTTCTACAGTTCTTTAACACTAAAATCATGAATGCCATTTTTTAGCTTTGCTAAATAATCTCAATTTTTAAAAATATTTTTCTGTATTACACAGAACAGAATATATTAAAATATGTGAATATAATACGAATAATATCAATTATGTAAAAAAAAGTTTAATTATATTTTTTAACAGAGTTAAAATAACGTAAGCTAATATTAATAGACGTGCATTTTTAACATTATATATTGTAATGTTAAATTAAAGATATTAATTATGTGAAGAATTCTTTGCTTTAAAACTAAATTATTATTGCAGAAAATTTTTCGTCTTTATAATATCTTAAGAAGCACCAAATGTGTCGTTATTCTAAAAATTTCCATTACCTATCGCATATCAACATTTTTTTAAAAATACATAATGTGGTATATGTGCTTATGATATAGCAGAATCAAGAAGAACATCGATTTTCTATTAAATATAAGCATTCCTATATATTGTATATAATGTATATGTTAAGTCGAAGCCAATATGAAAGGCGCATATGCTCAGCTCGCGAATTCCATGGGGGAATTAAGAGGAACCCCTTTCTTTCCGGATACAGCCTTCCCCTCCCGCCCAGCTGTGTGACCTTAGTCTCGGTAGATGAAAAATTGCCAGCGGTCGCACCGCGCGAAATTAGCGACAGCAGAATGGAGGTGGCGAATGTGATTAATGGTACCGTAAATTAGCAGAAGCCATCAGCCGGCTGTTTCTTTTTCCGAGTTCCTGCAACGCGTCCCACAAGGGCCACGAAATGAGGGTGGACTGCCAAAAGCAGCTTGCGGAAATGTGAATCCTCGCGAGATGAGAACGCGCGCAGGTCAATAATCCCGGGCTGTCTCTTCCCTCTCTTCCCGAACGTTTTCTCCTTTCACGATACAACAGAAATCTATCGATACAATGTGAAGTTTTTTTTACTTATTCACGATTTTCCAGAACATTTCATTTTATTGTACATTTATTACTAACGTTTCTATTCTTTTATTTTAGATAAGAACGGCTGAAGGGGATGAGCGGTATTACTCAATCGAGATAATTTATCTTCTTTGTGGGACCGAATCGTCGATGTAGTATCAACGCGAAACGTGGATGTGGAACTAGGTAACCTCGATAATTTTACACTTTCTTCTAAAGACTGAGTTGGCACCTTCGTCTAATTTGCCACTCTGATGTCTCTTCTCTCCGTTCTCTCTTCTTGTATAATTGTCTCGCGCGTTTCGCAGTCTATCCCTTCCTTCAGTTAAAAATCGTAGATAATAATACGCAGCGACAACGTATTTGTACAATTATATTACTCAAATAATACAAAATATGATCCAACCATCGCGTTAATTTTAATTTTACATACCGATGGATAAAATTAGATCTCTTTTGATATAATTTGATCTATAACTTGATCCTTGATATAAAGATTGTTTCCTGGGTCAAAGTATTTGCACGCATATGAAAATGTAAGATGAAAAACTTTTAACAACTGCATTTGTCAAAATGTGTTACTGCCAGGGCGATCCTTGAGATCAATGATGTTAGAAGATAGATTATTTCTTAATAATGTCGAAGCCTGGGAGTGATCTATTTAACTCACAGTTACCGCGCGCACATAATTATGTAAAATGAAGAATGTTTAACAAATATTTTCGCATTTTGAAATTAAAAAAATATCCGAAAAGCGTGGAAACGCGCGCGTTAGCTAGTTTATACACAAATTTGTCATGTTTAACATTGTATGCATTAACTTGAATTTTGATCATTGGTTTGGAGATAATGTTTTTTTAAAACATATCAACGTTTCGAAAACAATCGTGTTTCAAATAATCTTCGTGAAATGTTTATACAGTATTATTTTAAAATGTTTCACACACAAGAATTTACATAAAATCACAATTTCTACATGTTATTTTAACGTTTCTCACTTATTAGGTAACGATCTTATATATATATATTTAAACAATAAATATTTATACTAATTTTTAAATGAATAGTAATGAAATTAAATATAAACGTTGAAGGCATGATAAATATTTAACAGAAAAGTTTACGATAATTTAACGCTATTAATTATTATTAAATGTTTTCTATAATTATCGGTAAAAAATCTTGTTATCAATAGTACTCTAATTTAAGAAATGAGATTGAATGAGCACATTTGTAACATTTCTGGTCAAACGTGTATCATCGGTTTGCAAAGCGATTCGCAGTACGGTCGTCGTGTGCCTAAGCTTTCGGACCATGTGTGCGTGCCATGATTGGTGCTCTCTCGTGCATAAAACGACATACAAACAACAAGACGAGCGTAGACGAACGTGTAGCGCCGTTTACGGGGTACGATACGCTCTGATTGGATTATGTACAATGCAGAAGCGCATGTTTCGATGCACCGAGTCAATTTATTATCGTGTTACTCAGCTCGGCCTCGCCCGAGTTATAGGGTGCTCTATTATGCGCATAATATTTAGATCGGATCGGAACCGCCTCGCGCGGGGGAGGCAAATTCATTTATGTCCGCCGAAACGCTATAAAAATGGTGATGCGAGCCTGCTGCGCGTGCAAGACTTCACGTCGCGCGCAAAACCCGATCGACCGTCTTGTTTCACTGATAAATCGGTCGACGTATTGTCTAGTTGATGCGAACGAATCCGTAATTCTATCCCCAAATAATGAATAATTTGATCTGGCAGATATGAAAAATCTTAAATCGGGAAGACGAAAGAAGAGATAATAACGTTCGGTGGAAAATTCTGATTGTGTAAACTTTATGAGCCATTAATAATTCTCTCATGAGCGACGGATAAATATTCTGCAGCTCATTAGAAACGTAAACTGATACAGCATCCGATAATTGAATTATTTTGTAATTATGTAGAATAATATTATGTAGCAGACAATACCTTTCTGTATATAGTAATAGGAAATAATGCATTAAAATGGAGCAACAGTTTCAATCGCGTTCACGATTGCTTTATTAACCATATTGCTTTAATAATTAATCAATGAAATGTGACAAGTGGTTATTCTTTTCAAATATGGTTAGCCATCTCTAAAATATTCTATATGTTCCGTGAATACATAAAATCTTCATATATGTGTGGAATAATGATATAGGTAGAATAATGATCGGACGCATATTATTAATCATTACTCACGTTTCATTGTTAATTATTTAGTATTGTACAAATGTATAATACACCAGATATATAATACACCAGATGTATGATGCGCACAAATACGAAAATAGGACAGATAATAATGTTTTTATAACAGCAAGAATACTCTACGTGACGAAGAGACAGACGTATAGACTTTTCACTAAATAGCATTTTAAGATAAGACTTATGTAGCAATGAGAGACAATGAGAAACTAATGAAACAATTCAAGATAAATGCTGCGTGATTATATATCATTTCCTGTACTATAATCGCGCCTGCTGGTAGCGATGAATTATTCATGCTATGTAACTGTATTTACGCCCAAGTTATAAGGCTGCCTTATTTGTCGTCGCGTAATTAACTTCTCAATCGCTGCTGTGTTGGGTACCGTACGCTCACAAACAAGAACATAATTACTTGTCGAGCTTATGAGAATTACTAATTTGATGAACTAGAAGATGAAGTGATAAAAATGGGATAACATCTAGGAGAATTTTGAAAAAACTGACAATAGTTCAGCTTACTTTGTCATATTCAATATTTAAATGATGAAATTAAAAAAAAACAAAATTACATTTTGTATCAAATTATTTTAAAAATATTGTGATTTTCATGCTAATTTAACAGTTAACTTTTAATAAAAAGTTTATATAATAGCATGTTTAAAATGTAAAAATTTTATATTAAGATATTAATTTATACATACAACACAATGTGTCATTTATTTTTATTTATCGATACAGAATCTTTAAGACTATAATTATAATAACAAAACAATTATTATAATTCTTGTACACACTATCATTTATTGAGCGAACAATTTGTTTCGTTTGGGAATTGAAAAGTTAATTCGCAAATATAGTCTAAAACACATATATATTTAATTAAATTTAAATTTGTATAAATAATTATGATAAAGATAACTCTCTAAAGATAAATATTTCATTTTAATAAAAAATAAAATAATTTTTAAAATAAAATAGATTTAATATAAAATCAAAAATTATTTGAGAAAAATTATAATCGACTCGATTAAAAATGTTCTGATAGCAATCCCGTAATACGCTTGATACAAAGAAATGCTAACGTAATATTTGGAGACTTGTACGGGTGTCTATGTATACGCCTACATGAGATCGAATTATGCATGCATCCATTGTTGTTCAGAATTCATCGGAATTTTTAAGAAAATTATGAGATTCTCGCTCTGAATTTTCTACACGTAATGCGTTCACGCATATCCTCATATCCGTTTTTTTTTTTTTTTATTTAAAATACCACTTGATGCGTTACGGAATAATGGGAAGATCCTGAATCAACGTTTGATCCAAGCGAATATCCGGGAGGAAATTAAATATCGGCTGAAAACTAAAACAACGAATCATCAACTCCGTGACGCTGTAAAGCTAAAACAAGATTGATAAAGAGTCCGGCGCTTTCCACTAAAGAAATTTATATATTGACGTATTGTACGATACAGAATAATAACAATAATAACTGTATTATAAAATGTTAAATTCTACTCTGCATTATGTAATGCAATGTATGCATATAAATCGTACATTACATTATTTAATATTTGCATATTTTGCATATTATTTAAGTTTAATATTATTTTTACTTTTTATGTTAATAGATTTGTGATTTATAAACATTTTTACCTAAAATTTTAATGAGTATATTTTGCGTATTTTTATCTTATATTAATTCTTGTAATATTTTTTTTATAACATATCCCTTTTCGCACAAAGAGAACATTGATAAAGTTGGTCGGATCGAGAATATTAAAGCATGAGAGAATGAAGAGTACGAAATCCATCAATCTTCAATAATCCTCTCTCATCGTGACGTTTAAATGCGGACAAAATCCTGCTAATTAAGCTGCACGTTGATTTTCAAGATTTTTTTATCAGTCCTCGTTTACCCCTACGTTTCATGATTATCTATGCATGAATTGTTCTACCCTCCGCAGCCCTTGACGGAAATATTTTCTTTTCTCTTCGCGCATCTGACTGATGTTTTCCCTGGGGCATCGGGAATCGAGAATTTTTCGCGAATACTGAAGAGGAGAACTGCTATAAAATTTGATATTGAAATATCGCTGAGGAATATTGAAGATAATCAAATTTCTTTAAACGCCAGACAGTAATAATATACCTTGAATTTTACTCTGAACTATATTCGATATGTACTTTTAATATCCGTAAATTATAGAGAAATAAATTATTCAACTTGTCTAAAATGTATATACGAAGAAAAGGTAATAATTTTTATATTATAATGAAATGTTAACATATAATGATTTAATAATAATGCGGTTATGTCAAAGCAAATTATTTAATAAAATCATATTGTACATAAATGACAGTCTATATTTTATATGATATTAAAGATACCGAATATTAACTAAAGCGTTTAATCCGTCATTGCAATCACAAACTTTATGTCAGAAAAGAGTGAAATGATATATAATTAATTTCACACAGCATAAATAAATTATTAATTATTTTGTGGATACAATGGAGGTTTATTAAATAAAATGTAATATTTATTTTTTAGCGAAAATGATTTTTATTCAGTTGTCATAACATTTTTTCTGAAAAACATCTAATAATAAATTAAATTAAAACTTATATGCGTGTGTATTTTAGTTATGTTTATTTTATTAAATTTATATTTATATGTATACAGTTTAGAAATTATTAAAGGAAAGCAGCACTAATTTTCTGCATAGATATTAATTCAAAGAAGAATAAGAAAAATGTATCTTATTTACATACATTACGCTACGTGCCGACGATGCTGTACATACATTTGATCAAATGACCAACAACAATCTGACGATTTAGAGTTAAAGATACAGCCCTATTACTGAATACACAATATCACAAATGATTCCACAAGTTGCCAAGGCGTCGCCCCTCGGTTCAAAGTGCTCGAACTGAAAGCAGCGAGTGCCTCGCGACAGTTATTCTGGAATGAGACGACGAGAACAAACGGGACGCTGACACAAGCACCCCGGCGCTCACGGCAAGAATGGCCCTTCGTCCCAGCGCGTTTCCAACCCGACCCATCCCAGCGCCGTTCACCAACACCAAGTCCAAGTCCGATGTGTTCAACGGCATACCCTCCAAGGTGTTCGCGCGAGTTTGCCAAGACGCCTTCCAGCCGAGGCGCGCGTATACGTGCCTACGTATGCACCACCGGCGCGGCGCGCCGCAGCCCTGGCTCAGCCACTTCTCAGACACCTCGGAATTAACGCGGTGATTTCGAGTACCCGAGGGAATTCTTCGACCCGGTGCTTTCCACCGTGTCTCCTTTAGCGGTAACGGCCATACCAAAGGTTTATCGCCCTGTTGTTGCTCGCTCCGCTCGCGGATCAAAAGTAAATCACACCCTTCAATCGACTTGCGTCGTCTATGTTATGTCAGTTCAGAAAAGGAAAACTTATTATTACAGTATCTATTAGAAATTACTTAGTTTTAATTTGATCTTTAATTAATATTTTAGTCTTTGGAAAGTGCTAGTAATTTTGGTTCAATTTTAGCTTCATAAAAAAGCTTTTTTAATGAGAATACGCTGTTTCTGAAAAAAATGTATATATATGTTTGTTGTTTTTTATTTAGAAAGTTTAAATAATATTATAATACATTATATTAAGTTATAAAGTAATGTATACTTACAAATTATTTAAAAAACGACTAATATGCTCATTTTCTTATCGTTAAACAACCGCGTTGCCAGTTCTAATTTTCCATCCTTTCTGTACTTACTTCTTATGGCACATCTTTTAAGCATATAATCATAAAGTGCATTTTTAAGTAATAAATTAAAAAATGAGCCTTATTTAGTGATGGACCTTATTCAACTTAGATACCTTATTAAAACAGATCTGATAAAATATATTACTTATCCGATATTAGTTTATTGATCCCGTTTCTCCCGTGTATTTATATTTAATCAATGCAAATTTATTGAGAGTATCCTCCAGTCAGGTGAAATGTTGCAGCAGCATATCGTGCGGCGTTGTATAATGTTCATGAAATATTATATCGCGATGCCATCAACTTCACGAACATCATGCATAGAGCATGTGCACGTGAATGTCCAAATGTGTCCGAGAGTATGAATTGAAAATGGCCAATTACAGAAGCCACGGGACATTAAGCGGAGCCACATATGAGAGTGATTATTTTAGCGTGAGCTACGTGAGGATATGAAATGCATGAAAGGAGGATTTTACAGCAAGAAATAAAAAAGAAAATCGACGTCGAGAAAAATGACGCCAGATTTTCGGCGTAGGACGCGCTCGCTATGAATAATGTAAAATATACTACGGAAAAAGCCCGTCCATATAAAATTCGCTTGGACATTGCGCAATTACAATTGCCGGCGCGCTAAACGGTACACACAACCAGTATATGGATAGCGCTATCCGTGACGTTATAATTAACAATGAAGTTATTAAGTTTTTCACCGCGCTGTCCTGTCGTCGCCTCGGACCGTAATGTTGCCATTTATACACATTATCGTACGTCGATCAACAAGTCATATTTCATGAATCCGCATTATTATTGCATAACATTATTACACGATTTATATGCAAATTAGGTGAATGCCGGTGCAATTCGTGCTACATGCTAAACTCACAGCGGTAACTGCAAACACGTTAATCCCACGCATCCACACACGTGCACACGTATGAAATATAATTTCCTACATTTACATTGCGCATACCCCGGCTTGCGGCTTCCGTATTAAATTCAGGAGACGTATGTAGGAAATTTTCTCCCGCCGTTTTCATGGGTTAACGTAGACGAAATGTTAATTGGAACTCCATAAAATTACGCGTTACGCGCACGGCATTACCCTACGTAAAATTAACGTCGCGCGGATTCGCTTTTAACTATTTAACTGCCGACGCGCTGATACGCGTAATAAAGAACGTTTTATCCTTTGATTTTTATTTCTGAATATCGAAGAATTGTAGTCAGTCGATTTGCGCTTCATTCATCTATCTTTAATCATTTCTCTTGTGCTTGGATGTAAAACATAATGAGAATGAGAGAATTATTTTTCATTGTAATTTAAATATAAATCGGCTGACTCGTATCCCTTTTCATTGACGTTCAATTCGTTGCAATGTTGTTTTGCGCTAGTACAAAGCTCAAAAATCCCAGGCATATGCAGCACGGGGAAAAGAAGGACGTGGTAATGCGAGCATCACGTTAACGTTAACCCGTGTATACAACATATACGTAAAGAAGCATAATTTTCAGGATTTTTATACGTCAGCCCGTAGCTCTTTATATATCCACGCGCGACAGTGCTTTTAACTTGAATATCCGAAAGCATCATCGCTTTTAAAACAGCCTCGGATAAACGCAAAACGTCCGCGAAAAGAGGCATCGCGACGCAAAGTCTCCGTGCGGTTAAAGCAGGAAGGAAGGGTATATTCGCGAGAAAGCGGAACGAGGTCACGATAGACAGGGGGAAACGGGATCTTCGTGGTATCGAAGATTACGACGGTAATGAATCGGATATTGGATAGGCTCCAATAACGTTGCAATCATCCGTCGCGTTCTCCAGGATCGCGCGGGGGTGCGCGTCATCGTTCTTCGCCTGGAACGCAAGCAAGCCACGGTGGTGCCCCAATTTGCAGCACAAGTAACGCGCTAATGCACGGAAGTTGCCGGTGTAAAGTGGAAAGTGATGGAATTACGTGCGATATATTAGGAATGAGTAGTCTAGACGGGATGATAGGAGAAGATCTAATTTACGCGGTGAGTTGTACACCGCGCGCATCCAGTGAGCTAATTTTGTGTAAAAAAAAAAATACATTATGTATATAACACGTTTCGAGTCTCTTATCTAATTATCAGATTAAAGCAATATATCTTGGTGTCAGTGTCGGCGATTAAAGTAAAAAATGAGGTGCGCGCATCAGGGTGAATATATCGTTTAATTTAGAACATAATAAGAATTTTTTAATTATCTTTTAAAGTGTATATTATTTGAAAAGCTGCCTTCGTTTTATTTTAAATATTTTAACAATTTTTTTTAGTTCGTTAATTATTAGAAAGCTTTTAAAAAAATCTTAGATCCGCTGTACATAAATAGCTTCTGTCACACATTTTATCAGCCAAGACCAGGGATGAGCTAAATAGTCGCTGACCGCGTCTTTTGCTCCGGATTGACCCACTTTGGAACAGTGCGACCAATTCCCCTGGTTCGCTGTTATCGCTGCCGCGAAGAGGGATTTGTTTGCCGGCCGGTAAACTTTTACAGACGAGACTCCATTTGGACCGCAACTAACTTTCCAATCGGTGTTTACCTTGATACGTGCACCCGTTTCCCCTTAGTACCCGACGAGCTCGCTGCACCAGCCAACTTTCGAATTTCCTGCGAACGCAGGAAGTTCTTCGCAATTTTGAAGTTGTCGCTGACAATTGAGAGAGCGATTTCTATGGTGGATAAGTCGCGGGAACACACCGGTGTCTGACCCAGCGCAAACTACGCGGGGTGAGTTGAGAATATAAAGTGCGTCCAAGAATGGATAATAGAAACGTCGCTGCATAAGAGAAAGAACTCTTTGCACCGCTGCATCTATTAGGTAATAGCGTGAACTATGATACTCGATTTATGGCATGATCGTGGAGAGCCACATAGAGTATAACTTTTACCTATAATTTTATCTATGGTACGTTTTTTATGATTTTATTTATCCGCATTAAATTTAATTTCAAATATTCTAGAACAGCTGGCTTACAAAGAGTTTTATGCGCACGATGTTAAAATTTTGTTTAAATAAATATAACCTGTTATAAATTATTTATATTATATATTACAAAATATGCGTATAATATTGATCAATACTGATTAATTATAGTGAAAAATATTCTGCAATTATATATAAAGGATACATCGTTCATCGATTTATTCACGTTCACCGTCTAGAAAGAGTGGCTAATTTCAATGAAAAATATTGGAATAATAATCTATTAATTCTCTATCTCTTTCTCCTTACTCATTAATTACATAGAATCAAAATTAAGTAATATATATGTGCATGTATTATGGTTACATGATTTACATAAATTAAAGTGTACAACTAATTTGTAAATATTGCTTTTATTGGTTAATTATGCGTTAACTCTAATTACTTCGCAACTTTCTGTCCAAACAACGGATTGCAGCAAAATTGCTAGTTAATTAAAACTTCGGGCTACATAATGGACTGTCAATTAAAGCGTGACGTTAATCCATTCGTTGCGTTTTTTTTTTTTTGTTAGTAACCAACGAGAATTTTTCTTCCCGCAACTGCTTCAAAAACATAAATTACTTTGCAAATGTGTACTTGTAATTACTAGAGTCTGTGTACCGGCAATCAAAGATTAATTTTTGTAAGCTTATAATTATAAACATGTTGACGTAAGGCAAGACATGACATCCAACTGAATCGCCAAAACAGTCCTTAGTTCACTCAAGCTTTTGATACGCAATCGCTGGATATATCTAAATATAAGATAAAAATTGCCAGTGCTGCATACACATTGCACGTTTTAAACTGCAATTTTTCGAAACGAGACGTCCAGCAGTCGCGCTTTAAGTTCACTCAATCCACACGAATTCAAATCCAACGCCAACGCGGTAGCGGTTAATCCATTCACGGGCTGCCATACGCGAGCGAGAAACGACACGCAGGCTCAATATTGCAAAACGCCGGTGGATAACGCTCGAAGCGATATTGACCGGTCCTCCAGCGGCGGTACGTGGCGAAACGACTGTTCGGAAGCGGCCGGGATGAAAATTTCAGAAGCGGATGCGCACTACGACACAATAGAGACTGTAGGGACCATGAGGCACGAAGAAGAAAAAGGAAGAGAGAGGACGATTCGCCGGAATGCACACTCGCGCGCCAGCGATACCCACGAAAAAGAGACAGTAAGGGCATCGGGAAATAGGAGCGGAATAAGCGCGACGGGAAAGAAACCAACGAAAAGCGACAGCTAGCCGTGCGCCATTCGCCAGATCCGCCGCAAACGTCTGTCCCTCGCGTTTTTCCACATCGAATGCTGCCCCACTGCATGTAAAATAGTCGCTGACAATTTGAAAACTGGCGCGCAAGTAGAAATTTATAAAAATTAATAATGAAAGTATTGCAAAATCTATAACGAAATTTATTCCGTCTTATCCTTTAGACATTCACGGCCGTTTTGATCTGTCAGAGCATTATATTCTTTTGCCACGTTCTCTTTAATTTGGAAGGTGCAAATATCCATGTGTTCAAATGAATAAAAAGAAACTATTTTAAGTTTGATGTTTTTTTACGTCACGAATTAAAATTAAAAAATATTTTTAAATATTACAAAATAATAAATATGACAAAATTTGCTTATACGATTTCACACGAGCTATGTAACTTCTAGTTCTTCCTCGTGAGCGTAAACAAACTGTTATTCGCGTCGCGAAACCCGCGATGCATAGAGATCGAATAGAGCGCGAGACGACTTGCTTGACGGAGCTTGCTTGGTTGCAGTTTAATGTTTAATGAATAATAAGTGAGTGCGAGATACAGGCTGTCGAGAGATCCTATCGGTGCCACTGTCAACATCCAACTAATATCACGTACAACGTGGCGGGTTAATTGGAACGGGCTCCGGGCTCTAAGGAGCATTTTGTGGGACCTAAATCGCGTTCTCACAGTAGCCGGCGACTTCCGGCCTCGCGTCAACCACGATAGCCGAGACCCGGAGCTTCCGTTTCCCATCCGCGTTCATGGGGCGCATGGCAACCCGGGGGACCCGGGAAAGAAGAAAGAACGCGCCCGCATGACTCGAGGGAATAGAACGGCGGCATTTAGATTTTGTTTTCGTCGTGTGATTTATGCTGGTCGCGTGCGACTTCTTATGCGCGGTGTATGTCTATCGGTTTTTCCTCCCGCTGGCTGCGCGATAATGCATCATCGCTATGCGTTGAACGTAAGTAGACATTTGGCCGAAAGCGAGATCCTGTTTATCTGAGATGGTCATTGTTATTTCAACGTGCAGACATATCGATCGCGCGCATTGCAATGCAACGATATCGCATTTGTTGCGTTCAAGATAAGCTCTGTCGAGCTCTTAATAAATTATGTAATTTCGAATTTCCACGCGGCAAAGTGGTACTACATCAAACAAATTATCTTCTACAACATTTAATGTTAAAGTAGAAAAATGATTAAAGCCGGGAAAGTTGAGTTCATTACTCGAGAAAGATACACCGCGAACATACATAAATATATCTCCCTTGTTATCGGCTGAATCGTCCGTGTTCTGGTCATGGACAGTAAATATTGAGGCGCGGTCTGATTGTGAGCCTAGTAAATTGGCCGACGGTTCCCAAATTGATAGATTATGATTAATCGCGTATCGATCCGAAACTAACTAGCGACGGATTTTTCAAGGTATTCGTCGCGTCAACGCGCTAGACGCGAGGTAAAGCAAGAAGGAAAGCGTTATTGAAAATGATGAACGATGTTTGCCACGAGAAGGGTGGTTTTTGCCGCCCCCATAGATCCGAGCCTAGCACACACGGGAATCATTATATAGCCGGTGCTCGTAGTGGACTATGAACGCGGCCGATACAATCATCGTCTTGCTCCACTTGATTGCTTTTCAGTCATCAAGAATAAATGTGGACGAGATATAACGTATAAATCTCCTTAATATTGCAAATATCTATTTTTGAGCTTCTAGAATAACGCTACGTTATTAATTACAATTACATGCTGCTACATAATACATTATTTTGCGTACGTGTTTATCAACTCTCGAAGGGAATAATTTAGCATGTTAGCTATTCATAATAGCATATTGCTATTCGTAAAAATTTTAATACACAGGGAGAGAGATGTGTTTACGCGAAGGTGAATTAACGAATAACATTTTGCGCCTTTTGTCGCGAATACGTATTAGAGGCTGGTAAGAAAGTAAGAAACCGTGTTTTCAGTAGCCGCGCGCATTACAAACGCGACTATTCTTCCGAGATTAAGTACTAATAAAAACGGAGATGAGACGGTGGGCTGGTGTAATAATCAAGCGAGATTAAAAACTTTTTATACCTCGAGGCTAATAATTATAAAAGATGAAAATGCGCTTTTGTATGCGGAGATTATCGAGCGATAGAAACGTTTATTTGTTTAATCCACTTTAAGACACCCCCGGTTTACCTAAATTCCACTTTCTTCCTTAACAAACCACCCCGCGCGTTCGGCACAAAGCGATTGCGTAATACCGACGTATGCTGCTACGAAACGTTAAATTTTCCTCGCGGCTGGTTCACAAACGTCGCGAATAAATGCTCGCAAGATATATCGTCCGAACTCTTTTGCGGCGCTAATGGCTTTAACGCAATCTATGTAAATCATAATATAAACTGGTTACGTTTTATTGCGCATCGTAACTTTCCTCATCGTAGATACCTGAATGAAGAAATGTAATTTATTACGCAGGATCGTAAATGTTAATGCACATTTCTTCTTCCGAGGCTTTTGATATCAGCGGCGCGGAATAAATGCTACATTGGATCGCGTTTTATTAAGTACGTAATGCAAATTATGCAATAACGTTACACGTAACACGTTATCAATAAGCCGTTATTAATAAGTATTAATTTCTAATTTTATAAATTATTACTTATCAATTCTATAATTTCAAAATTCTTTGACGTGATATATAAAGTGGAAACGGGGAATGTGTACTAATTTTGTAAAATTACAATCTAAGATTGCTTCTTATTCATATCCTTACACATATTGTAAGGTAATTGTAATAATATTTTGTTTTATTTTAATGTAACAATATTTCGCTTAATCTTCTGTCTCAGCTATCCCAAAAATTCAATATTCTATATATTTACGATCATTTATCATCAACTGAATTCGACAATGAAAATTATACCGCCTTTAATTTTCCACGCCCGTACAATTTCTAATTTCACGAAGATATTGGAGAAGAGCCATCGAGTCATTAGGTAAGTACCAATCGTGCACTGCCAAGTGATTGGACGCCTGGCAAAAAATAGAAGACGACGGGATCCGCTCTGTTCTCTATCGATCGGCCAGGTACACCGGCTAATGGCGAGAAAGTGGAAATCGTCGAATGCCTTTGCCGCATCTCCCGGACGCCTCTTCGGACTTAATTTCGTAATGCAGGCTGGTGCGCGCGGAGCGCCGGTATATAAGAATCAAGAATAGCGTGGAAACAGCGGGAGGATGAAGCAACGCGGTAACGAGACGCCGCCGCGCCGCGAGAATATTTCATCGGATCGTAGTACCGAGCTGAACGTATTTCGGCTTGCTACGTGCTTAACGACCGTGCGTCAAAGAGCCCCCATCACAAAGTACATCGCGGAATATGGTACATACAGGAACATATATCTCGCACGAAACTTGGTGGCTCGACAATCGGTGAAAATGTTCGCTCGCGCAATCGAGACGTTAAGCGTAAAATCGAATTTATATGTTTCGGTCTTAATGGATCATCTTAAGACCAATGATTTGTTTAAACCTCTCGCAAAGCTACCGCCGTTTCAGCAGATGATGGAAAAGATGGGTAATTTTACGAGAATGGGAATTTATTGTTCTTTTTTTTTTACGTCAAGTCCATCGGACTTGACGTAAAAATTCAGTCGAATCGCGCGATAGTTTCCTGGTTGGCAATAACAGTTTTGCATCGGCGGAATTGTAAGAGCGTTGTATAAGGTAGTGGTATCCAATCCTAAGCTTTGAGATGCTGGCTCGCGCAATCAACCGCGCTGTCTTAAATAATGCAGCCGGATGCGTATTTCCTCGAGTAATACGATTAAGAAGTTTACGCGCTATTCTTACGGGGACTTCTGGTCTCGCTGTAACATTACTTTTTAACTTTTCCCCGCGTAATTGCTCTCTCGCGCCGCGGATGAAATTTTAATGCCGGCCGTGCGGATCCTGAGATTGGAAGTGACGGGCGAGAATGCGGCGCGCGTACTTGAGTTTCGCGTCGATAAATAAAGCTGGCGCCCGCGCGATCCGCGTAAATAAAATTACAGTCCGTTATTGCGGCGCGTTGAGTCGTTAGAAACCGCGACGTTGTAATCCAGCGTATTGTGAACACTAGCTGACCGTGAGCGGAATCGTATCTCTTGAAAAATTATTCGTGAGCATACAACTTAGTTATATGAATGAAATGAAGCAAGTTTCTTTACACATCTGGTTATCGAAGTAAATGTTCCAAACAGATGTGTGTATGTAAATGGCAATATTATAGTTCCTCAATTCAGAAAGGCTGTTATTGTAAATTATTAAACATTTCTTTCTCGAAAAAGAGACATTTAAACATAAATAAATTCTCAAGAATAAAGTAATAGTCTTATTAAAAATGTATTATACTTACTTTCAAAATAAAAGAATTACAGATTGGTTTATATTGCATTTAAAATTAGGCTGAGAAAGGAAGTTATTAATTTACCTAAATTTTTTAACTTAAACAGATTTCTCTAGTACAAATATTCATGTATTTAATTTATATAAAATACTTGAACTGTAAGTGACAAGTATTTATACATTTGATACACGAAAGAAATAATACTTAATTATGAATACGAATATAAGTAATTATCATACTACTGTGTCGATTATATTTACTATTGTATCGTTTAAATATTAGATATTAAAACAAAAGTTTTTTTATTTTTAAAGTTTTTTTTTTAAAACCAATTTTTTTTTATCAAGAAACTTCTCTTGCACCGGTAGTGCAGACCGGAGTAAAATCAATCGGATAAAATCTCGTTCGGTGCTGAAGGGGATGAAGGTCGAGACACATAACCGAAGCTATACGATGCCTTTGATATCCACCAAAGTTACCACCGGTTTCTCGGTTGTAGTTTGAGTTGGGATGGCTGGGAGGTAAACGACGAAAGCTACGAAAGCCGTCAAGGGAAGCTTTAGTTTCCCCAGGCTTACGGTTGCCTTTCATTCTATCTAAGTCGTCGGTCGCGTCGCGTCGCGCCGCGCCGCGCGATGTCGAGCGGATGCCGGACATAGTCCCGTTGTTCCAGCAGAACCGCTTTCGACGCTGTTATTTTTCACATGGTCCCGGAGAAAAAGTTTGATCGTTCCGGCCGGCCAAATAAATTGTCTGCGGAAATGCTCGCGGCCATCGTTCGTGCTTCTTTCGCCAAGCCCGCAGTAGCTGATACCAGTCTCCCTAGCCTACGTTTTTTCTCCTTTTCCTAAAAGCTTTTCGTCGCGGTCATGGGAACAAATTAATACAGGCGTCACTTCTAACAGACCCGAAGACCCGTTAAAGGTTTCCGATAACGACGATGACGCGATACCGCATCCATGGAAACGCTTCCGAATGGGAGAGGCGGCAAGAAAGTTTCCTCTCTTCCCACGTTGGTTTCGCCATCGCGACTTTACGCGAGTCGTCGATCGTGAGTTTTTACGCGCGGAAGTTCGCGCGCCGACTAAGTGATAGCAGCCCTAATAACGTTTTTAACGTCGCCCCGAAGTTAAAGTAAATGTTACGAAGTTAAATGTGGAAAGCATCATGCGGCCCTCGTTCAGTGCAACACCCCCGGAAACTATTAATCCCATAATGTCGGAATTTTATTTCCTTAGATACGGAGAGCCAAGTTGTAAATCAATTCCCGGCTGTTAAGGGAATTAAGGGACGAGTTGCTAGAAACGAATAGAGTTCGAAAACTTTCTCCAACGTTTTGCCTGGTTTTCTCGGCCAGTAAACCCTTTTTGCCCGACTGATACAAAGTTAAACATAATTACGAAGTCTAAAGAGAAGTAGCAAATTCTAAGTAAACAAGAGGACAACATTCCAAATAAGATATTGAAATAAAGAGAAGAGTAGCGGCGGCGAAATGATCTTGAAACCGACGAAAGTTTTCCACTTTTGTGCCTCGCGAATATGTTGCGTCGCGCATTAATCACGAAATGAAATGGGTGGGAAGGGTATGAAATCAACGTGACCATAAGCCCAAATCCATGGAAAAAAATATATAAAATTTCGTCGACGCGGCGAATGTCACGGCACAGAGTATCGCCGTCGACGTCAACGTTGCGCACACGTGGAAACGGGCCACGACGAATATTTGAATAAATAAATATTAAATAGTAGAGGGGAGTATAGGGGAACGGCGGAGTGCGTAACAGAGGGTTGAGAGACGTCTATCGATCCTCACAATTTGTCGCGGTGAAAGTACGCGTAGAGCGTCGTCAGGATGCAGAAACGAGATATACATAAAAGACGAGAATTACTTTCGTAGAGGATTAAAAGTACTTTTGCTAGACTCGTTGAGAATCGTGAGAAAAGTGTAATTAATTGAGTGCTACTATAAATAGAAGAACCGAGTTTTTTTTTCACTTTGTCATTAATCAAACCTTAATTATAACAAAGGGAAAACAAACGAAAGTTTTTTTCCTATATATTTTTTCATATATATTTGCTTCATTTATTCCAAATTGCAATTTTTCGTAGGACACAACGAGCCGCCATGCCTAAAGTTTTTAATCAACGATTTAATCAGCATGCATTTATCGGGCATGTCGTCCTTTCTTTTTGTTATCATAAATAAACGTTAACGACGTTTGTTTCCTAGCGCTCGTATTCCTCCCGAAATTCAAATTGGAACAGCTGCTATTTCACTTCCAGTGCATTAACTGTGCGCTGTTCGGAGACGAGTTGACGGCGAAGCTTTTACGCTGGACATTTTGCATGATTTTACGTGTCGGCGGATTCTCCACGTAATAACCGCAAGCTTGCGCAAATTTTAATTACACATTCATAGCGGGATTAAACTATGTTCCCCTTCCCTCTTTTCCTCAAAAAACCTCGGAGAAAGCGAGTGAATCGCGAATGAATAGATTGCTGTCATAACTCGTAATGTTGTTGCGTCAGGGAGACACATATTGTGCATCGAATGTTACATATTTGCAGGCTAACGTATTGATTGTAATTAATTACTTGTCAATGTTTATAGTATTTCAAATGTTTTGTATCACCCCGAATCATTTTCCAGTCATTCAATAGAAATATTACGAGCTGCATTAATTGCTAATAATTAATAATAACGCATACATGCAACAGGAAACGTAATTACATTAATTGCTAACGTGGAAGTTGTATAATGTGTAACAGAAATAGATAAATTAGATTTTTTATATTAAAGCTAGACCAAAATTAAATCTATCTCCGTAAATGTGCGATATTTATTAGTGGAAAACTATAATGGTATTAACCTTTAAATTAAGTTTATTTTAGTTAAGAAAAAAATATTCCTTCTTCTTTTTTTCGCTTCTTTGTTATACACAAGTGCATGTTTCAAAGAAAAATTACTTAACGCTAGCTATTTGAGGTGTGACGCTGTATCAATTTTGCAGCATTTTTTATATAGTTTCATTATAATTGTTATTGTAACATGTACTCTACAATTTAAATAGTGTGTCCAATAAAATGATTGATAGTATTACAATGCAAAAGCGCGAGCTATACGCAGACATATGTAATCCGTGCTGGTTTTCTTCGACGTTATCGAATTCGCATTATTGCGTTTGTGAAAAACGCGTCGGAGATATTACCGGATCTGCAGTAAAAGCACGATAGGATATCGATTCTGACTCCTAGTGACTCGGCCATTGCATCCAGTATTGATCACTCGGGAATAAACATAGTACGCGCGTCGGCACTGGAAAATAGCATATTCATAAGTATGGCAGTACACAACCGGCGCGCGGCGTCTTTGAGCATATAAAGAGATGGAAAAATATAGTAGGCGAAGTATGGAGTATAATTGCCGGCGATAACTCTCTGTCATGCAGTATAATACAATTTTACAATATGTATTCACATATAAAAATGTAGGAAAAATATTCCTCGCGTCGTATGAAAGTAACATATACACAAAGCAGTGTAAAAAAAGCAAAAGAAAATGTTCTTCCGTAATATTGGCGAAATAAAGAAATATTATAAAAATATTCCATTTCCTTCTCAGACACGTATAAGCGTTTTTAAATTTGTTTCTATTATTATAAAAAAAATATTAATATTATGCATGTAACAATGTACAACATTTCGGAACAAGGCGGATCAATCGGAACAGCAGTGGTTGAAATACACGTAATCACGGTGAAGTACTTTGCGCACGTTTTCTACAGATTGTCGATGTCCGTTGAAGATATACAAGCGTTTCTTACTTTTCAGGTGCGGCGAAGGCTTGCGGTTCATTAAAAGTTCCGGCGATGCGAAAAATTCTCATCTATTAAAATTTCACTGGCGCTTCTGAGCAAGCCAAGGCGGCTAAGAGGACAGTTTGCGTAGGAGCCGCTCCGCACAACGTCGTTCGTTTATCGCTGCTCAGCTTTTTCTTTAAATACGACTATTTACTGTGAGCTTCGCGGTTTCGCGCTGAAACCAATTTCTCCGTCCGACCGTTGGACCCTGTCCAAGAAACTGTACCCGACGCTTTTTGACGCGGTCGTCGGTTGCGCCGCGGCGCAAAAAGGAGACCGTCTGAGTGAGAGCTCGACGAAATACTCGCGTTACGTGCTTACGGTAGGGTCGGGGATCGGGATAAAGGACGCCACAGGTTGGAAATTGCAAAAACTTTTTTTATTACATCGCGCGGCACGTGCGACAAATAATACTGCCGCGGCGGACGCCGGCGCAGTTGCGGCAATAGAGAAGGAAGAATCGCATGGCGAAACTGAAAGAATCCAGTGAAAGATTAGCTAATACCTCACTTTATTAGACGAAGTGAACTACGATCGCGCGAAGGGAGTGGACTTACTTTTTCATCTGATACACGAGACGCGCTTGAAAGGTTGCTCAAAGCGCGTAATATCTTCCCGGGCGACATATTTCTAAATTGACGTCCTCGACTCAAACAAATATACGAACCACGCACGGAAAATAAATATTTCTCGTACAAAAATCAATTTCGTCTCGCTTAAGAAGATCCATCAGCGTTCTGTTTATCCGGCATGCACGCGCATCCGTATACCGGGGGGTATATATAGGCTATACAGGTATACGCAACATACAGTATATCTCGTGATGTACAAGCCGTACATAACGCGGCGCGATACGACCGCCGACTACCGTGGTATACGGCGGAAGAAGGCATCGACCTGCGGCTTTTATGAAGATAACATCTCTGCTTATGAAGCATAGCTTATCTACCGCCCCGCCATAGATCTTTCAGCGGGTACGGAAGCCCTCCTTGCTGCCTGTGCAACCAACCACCAGCCGGGCCAGAGAGAGAGAGAGAGAGAGAGAGAGAGAGAGAGAGAGAGAGAGAGAGAGAGAGAGAGAGAGAGAGAAAGAGAGGGCCGCCTTCCATAATCCATTATAGTTTCTAAAACGGCCCGCAGCCACCGGGAACGCGCCGTATCACGAGGCAAGAAGCTGTTTACGAGGCCGCGACGCGGCCATCGAAAATTCGCGAACACGTGCGATCCGCAACCCACGCGCATCTTTGCCAGGGATGTACTAATGATTTACTTGTATGCGAAAACCGCTACTTGTTCTCGATGTTTTTCAGCGTCGATTCGTTCATTGAACCGTGGACCATGCACGCCTGAGTGTCTGCGACAAATAATTGGATTGTTTTGTGCTTCTCTGCCTTTACTTTGCGACGTCATATATTTTAAAGCACGCCAGGATAAAGAAGAACTGTAAAAAGAAATAGAATATTTCTCATTTCTATTGTTATAATGTAAATCTACATTTTTTTAAGTGTCAAGATTATCATACATTATTTTTACATTAATTTTAATTATTGTATAATTTGAAATTTAATTGTGCTACTAGCTTAAATAATAAAAATATCGAATATATTAATATTTGTAACCAGCATATCAAAGAATTTTTATTGCATTTTACATACATTGAAAATGCCTTAAAAGTTTTGTAGAATTGTTTGAAGTCTTGCGGGTATTGATCCCTAGGGAGGAATTAAAAAAGAAATTCTTAGCAGTAACACACTTTGAAACTTGTGTAAAGTATCGATGGCGTTAAAGTCTTGACACATCTTGAAAGTCTTCAAACTTTATGAAGGTCTAAGAATTTATAGCTACATGAGCACAGTAGCGCACATTCAGAAGATCTCATGTGAACAAAAGGACTTAAAAATCAATAATTTTCAAACTATTGAAGATATTGAAAAGCGCAAGAATAGTATAAAATTTTTAAAGTCTTAAAAAGTTTCTACAGTTGTTAATTTTAAAATTCATTAAAAATATTCTTCTATTTAGAAACTTTTTAATAATACAATATATTGAAAAAATAGGTACTTTTTTCCCTATTCATTTATAAACTTTTCTTGTTATGTGTTTATATCTGTTCTTTATTAGAACATCATGAATTAAAAATAAAGCCGATAAAATTTTTATCTGTCTGTATTCATTTTAATTTGTGATAAATTTCAAATAATTGAAAATTTTTTTAATATTTAACAAGTTGGAAATTTGAGAGCCTCTGCTTTATGGTTCAAGACCTTATTTCCAATTTCTTGAAGTAGCCTTCGCATATACTACAACTCAGTGTGTAACGCGTACGTAAGCATCGCGGCTTCAACATTAAATGGTCATTTCTTTCTCTTTTCGCAGCGCTACACCCATCAAACCGCATTCCTCGAGAAAGTTGCAGCGCGCATCGCATGCATCCAAGCAGTAGTACGTCAGGATTATCTGCGAGCACGTTAATGAAAAGACGTCCGTCCGTTCGCAAATGTACAGACTGTGATGAGGCCAGCAGGAAGGATGACGTTTTAAGAGGCATAGAGAAACGCGCGTTGACTCCCGATGATTAATGTGACGTTATATTGTCCGTTACATATGCCTAAACCACGGACACGCCAGTACTTCACGTTTTACATGACGTCATAAAGAATAAACTTAAATGAGTAAGTGACGAGCAAGCAGATGCATCTGGCATAAATACCTGTCAGATGTACTTTATATGAATGTTGCCTCTTAGAATGCTATCTGCGAGAAGAATAGAAAGTACTGGTATTTTTATCAAGTTTGTATTTAAATAAACCTTCGAACATTTTATTTTATTTCAGTTATTTGCAAATAATGAATCAATAATCGCTCAGTACAGACAGCTTGAAAGTAATACTTGAAAATTTATTGTTACATAAAAGAATAAGAGAAAAGAGTGAAAAACTGAGAAGTACATTAATTTCGATCAACCAAGACATACATAATTAAAAAAATTCTTCGTGGCTTTCATTGCTTTTCTGCCGAGATATAAAGTAATCTTTCATTCTTGAAAAATGTTCGTGGCAGCTCCGTGCTAATCTCGACTTGATCATATTCTTCCGAGACTTGCAACGAAATTAAACAGCTACGAGGATACCATAATGAAGACGGCAGAAGTGCCGCTTTCGTATCGCTTGCGATTTCATGCACGCGTCTTACATCTTGCATCTCCTCTCGCACTACGAGTTTGCCGAATGTTCCGCGCGTATACGATACCATCGCATCACTTTATCCCGGTTTTCCGCGGCTCACGGGACGGGACGTGATAAATGCACTGACACCAGAAAAATACACTCCCGTTTTCTTCGCTCAGTGCCTCGGCAGCCCCTTATCTCGCGGCTCCGAGACCGGCTCTCTGAGAAATAGCTTGTTTAAAAAAAGAGCGACCGCGAACGGATTTTTACATCGATTGTTTACGTCTATTTCGCCTTAATCTTAACATTAACTACACATGATGACGTTAAACTCAAGCAGGACTAATACGCGATAAGTGCGAACAGAGGGTAAACGAGTGAGTATATCTCAATAACGGCATGGTGTGCCTTTAATGTACATTTTTATAGCAATTATTTATACAAATGCATTAGTAAGTACAGAGAATGGAAACAATTGCATATTGGCGTATCATTTATTTTAAGTCACTTTTATCGCTTCGTTATAAATAGAGTGCGGAAATTCGTGAAGTTTCACGATAAACTTTTCCAAATTATATCGTGGTGGTTATTTCTGCGTGTATCATTCATTAAATTAAGCAGAATTGCATCCATTTTTTCACACAATTAACATTATCCTGCAAGAAACAATTACCTAACTCAAAACAACATACATTTTTTAAATAAAAATATCTATGTTGAGATATATATGAAACTTTATTCGTTCTGAAACTTCACGAATTTTTGCACTCTAATTACTAATCAACTTCTTCAATATAACATATCATATATTCTTCTGTTATATAATTGTTTCAAATATTACAAGTGTGCAAAATCTTATATTTATAACTTGCTTAATTTATTCACATTTATCTTATCCAAGTCAGAATGATATGATATAAAATGAGAATAAATTATTCATTCTTTTCATCACAGTCGTTACAGTTAAAATCTTCATTTTCACAACATGCTTTAACATTCATAATTATTCATAGACACATTTATTATTGCACTAATATCTAGAACTACACATAAAACACTATTTTCTATTCAGGATCAATTTTGCTCAAGGGTAACATCACATTTTGTTAAATAGATCATTTGCGTAAAAAAGAAGACAAACCTTACATACAAATCAATATATAAAAAAAAACACAATAAAAAGATGATATTATTAAGCGTTTATGTCATGTGCGAGTACCACGCTTTTCGAGTACATATGCCTGTCACATGATAACAGGGTATGAAAAACGCAGCTATCTATAAAAACACGGACAAATCTTTCAGAAAAATATCGTGCTACGTTCTCAAAACAAGAACAACGATAATCGCTTTGATGATTCGTCCTCGCAAATATACAGTCTAACAATCCGATCAGGACACATTAGAAACATTATTAACTAGATTAAAAATCTGAACGTGTTTAACACATGGTTAAATGTATACAAAGATAAATGCTCGAACAGGGATATTTTTCTTTTCATTTTTAGCCTATTTAAAATACGATAAAATAAAAACAATTATAAATATATAGGATATAAATATACATAATGTATACAATATTGCAATTGCTTTCTATTTGATATTAAATATATTAAAATTTTAATTAATATGTTAAATTATAATTTAATTTAAATACAGCTTAAATTAAAATGCTATTTTTAGTAAATAATTTCTTGTAAAATAATATATTATTCCTTTATTTGTTTTATTTGTTTTATGTACTTGTTTCTATAATTTTTTGATTTTAAAATTTTTATAATTCAAAATAATTATAAAATTTAAATCTTTAATTCTTTAATTTTTTTGATAAAACATTAATATTTAGTTTATTAAGTTTCAATTAAAATTAAAACGTTATATATATATACATACACACACACTGTGTATGTATAAAAATTTTAATATTTACGATTAAAAGAAAGCTTTGAAACATCCTGTATATTTATAAAGGAGATTATCTCTATAAAGTTAATACACATAGAGAGTGGAGATTTTCTTCTTAAAAATAATTGAATTACTATGTGTGTTCTTAACAAATAACAGTTAAGAGATTATTTAAAAAGTCAGAAATGTGCAAGTCTCTTGAGAACGTCGCCATATATCATAGCTGAGTACTGCTTCTTCTTTTTAATTTCATTTTGAACCGTAAAATTAGAAATTATTCCATGGATAGTCACATGTTTCACGACGTTCGTATTAAGTAAAATTAGCAGTTTGCAAGTAAAATATACTCGTTTTAGGAATAATTTCCATGTAAAAGTGATAAAAATAGTTTGATTTCTTAAATGTTATTGCATCTGATTAGAACGGACTAGAGCGTGTCTCTAGACGAAAAAAGGCAGTCACTGAATAATTTAAAAATAAAACTCATTACCGTTTCCAAAAACTTGATCGCCTGGATAACCACAAGCGCATGTAACACCAAAATAAGTATTTCTATCTTATACATATGTTGCAACCTCTCCATTAATGCGTAGTAAATACGTCTATACGCTCGAGTACTGAATTCGCTCAGTCTTTCCATAGTATGATGCAGTTTGACGTGTTCACTACATAATCGCTCTAAAAATATAAATTTATTTTTATTAGCTATTTTAGAAAATATATTTATTAAATGTAGGAAAATGCTTAGTTAATTATAATAATTTTATTGTTTAGCTTTCTTTATACTATGTAAAATTAATTGTGTTTGGTGTAAGTTTCAGTTTGTTTTTTTAAGAAAAAGTACGTTATTTAATTATTATTTATTTTGTATATGCCACAACTTAAAAAAAAATTTTTATATATCCTATTTTAAATATATAAATGGAAAAAGATGCTTGAACATATTTTATCTTTTATGTTAAATACAAATAAAGATATATATATATATATATATATATATATATATACATTACCTGTATCATCATGAGTTTCTTCCTCTGGTGGAGGTAAATATTTGTCTAGCATAACTTCAGCAAAATCAGTAGTATTGTCAACAGTCTTTAAAATATTGATACCCGTTTCAGTTGACATGACCTTGTCGGCTTGTTGCCAACTATAGATACGTAAGTAATGAACCTTGTAATACGTGAGTAAAGTCATAACCCTTACTCTCTGCTTGGTTTCTTGTTTTAAATCAGTAAAAGTTTTCACTGCAGGACGGAGACGTTCAGATACTATAGATTTAGTGCGATTTAATATCTAAAAAAAAAATATATATATATTTCAATATAAATATAAATTCAAATAATCAAAGATTTATATTGTAAACAGAAAAATATATATTACCTGTTTAGGTTCTTCTTTAATTATTGGTAGATTTACTTCTACAAAATCAATGCCCTGGCACAGTGTTTTATCCAACGTATAAATTGGTTTCTCCATCAATCGAGCGACCGGCATGGACTTCTCGATCATCGTATTCACCACACTTTCAACGGTGTCAAAAGCCCAATTTACAAATGTGTTTGTGCCTTTAACCCGTTCATATACCTCTGTAGACTTATCCCACAAGTAATTCACGCTGGGTATTTTACGTGCGCGATTGACAGCTTGAATTCGATAACACTGATCTGAAAGTTCCATATCCATGTCTGTGATTAAATCGAGGTCTCTTTCTCATGGATAAGACAAATAACCTCTTACTTCCTGTGACTGCACAATCTGTTAGAAAAAGATGTTAAAGTAATTTTAGTAATAATTAAGTTTTTGGTTTAAAAGTAATTTTATTTAATAAATACACAATAAGACCGTTGTTGTGTAAAACTAGCTATAAATTAAATTAAATATTTCTCTTTACTTAAAAAAATATATGAGAAAAATCTAAGAGCGCACATTATGAATTTCATGAAAGTATAAATTGTTTACATAATGTGTTGACAATAATAAAGTAATTATACAAGCTTTTATACAAAGCTAAGAATATTAAATTAATAGAAAAATTCCATTCAATACCAAATCTGTTGCAGACTAAAATAGGCAATCTTAACTTTATCTTTATGTACAAAGTGTACATTTACATAGAATTTGTTTATATAGAATACACAAATAAAGAAACAATCAATAGTAAAGAACATAGAATTGTCCTTAACTCCGATATTCACCAATCAATAAAACATTCCATTAGCATTGCATCATGTGTTTTTATTACTACTATACTTTTATTACTAAACACACGACTCAATAATAAATATCAATTCAAATAATAAATACCAACTTCATTAGGGCATTCTGCCTATACATGAATTGCAATTCAAGCGAGATATGCGCGGCGCTCGCGAAAAAGAAAAAGTACGTTTAAACACAATGAACGAGATCTAATATCATTGGAATACAAAGCGAGCACCATAAGAATGCGCACGGCTTTACTACGTCTCATTGTTCACACTCCCGATCGATGGAAATGTGCATCGAGTTGCAGTACATACGTACGCGCTTCAAGATCAATGCCAAGGCCGTGAATTGACAGGTGGTCCGATTGATGTGACACGATAAAGCAAAATCAATCATTTAACACTTACTCGACGCAATCGTTGCGACTGGACGCCAACTTCCCTTCAGCTACCCTACGGCTTTGTATTTCTCCCTCTCTGTTACTCTCTCTTTCTTTTATTCTTTTCTCTCTGTTTCTCTCTTCTCCCGCTATCTCTCTCTTCAAGCACCGTAGCGGTTGTACCTTGATCCCTGACTCATTTCACTACGAAATTTGTTTACTCAGACGGGCGATTGCAAGTTCATTTATTTATATATGTTTACGTACTGCCAGCGAGGTTGCTCCGTTGGCTGTAATTTTTCATCATATTCAGCAGAAATAATTGTCTGTCAGATTACGTCGCTACTGTCAAATGCTCGATACAGTGTTGCCAACTTCTGAAAAAATAATCCGCTAAATTCGATTTAAAATACCGCTAGAAAATCGCCAGATATATATCAGAGAGGAACCCCTGAGAGCAGTCATCGTGTCAGAGGTGTTTTCATCCATCAGCGCCTCTATGTGCACAAAATGTGCACATTGAACTATGTAGGCAAATATCTATGAATCCCGTAGGTAATGTGTATGACTTTTTGGGTCTCTTCTATGCTATGTCCACGTTTATTTGATTTTGTTTCATGCTATAACCGTAAATTTTACAATTATATGCATTCATATTTTAAATCTGTTTTATGCAAATGTGCAATACTGACACTGTACAGATATAGCAAGGAACAGAACCAATATTTTATCTCGCATCACGTTTATCACATATCATTTTATTCCACATATACATGATAAAAATTCACTCACTGATTGCTGTCGCTGCTCCTGCTGCTGTTGCTACTGCTACATTCC